>NC_056745.1:1136531959-1136761959 GCF_019279795.1 Protopterus annectens
AATTTTATACTGGACGCTCACCAAGATAAAATTAGATAGCTTCAATTCCAAAAATATGCTGAATATTAGAATACAGACTAACTACATTTATAGTGATGCAGTACATATTTTCACCCCATTTAATATCAAACAGTTGAGTAAAAAATCAAATGGGTATTTTGATATATATCTATCTATATATATATATATATATATATATATATATATACACACACACACACACACACACACACACACACACACACACACACACACACACACACACACACACACACTACTGAAGACAACAACTATTTATGTAGAATAAATCCAATTTTATGTATAAAATAATTACATGCTGAAACTATTGGATGACCTGGAAGATTCATCAGATATTTGTGTATCTTAGGAAGGCAGTAAAAATAAGCAATCATACAATTTTCAAAATTAAACTACTTTTCCAAATCATCTTTTGAGAAGTAGCCAAGTCTATAACCCTTATCTAACAAGTCTCTAAACTCTGTTGTTGCAGATTTATACTTGCATTTATCTACCACTCTATACACCCTATCATTGTCAAGATGTTGATAAAACAAATACTGTAAAAAATGCATTACAACTAATTTATTGCCCTTATCAGATGGCTTAAATACAAGTTACCTTTGATTACTTAGCCCTCGTAAAGCTTTTCACTCATTTTGCATCAAATTAAATCCTACATTTTTTATTTTCTTCTGCAACTCATCGAACTTCATTTCAACACTGTAATTTAACATAGCTGAAAAATATTGTATAGCCGCATGACAAAAAAGAGGGATAGAAGTACTTTTATAACCCATATCATACATGTCCAATAAACAATAAGCATTTGTATCCATATCAGACTTAAATGAATAAAAACACTTTTGAATCTTCACTGCAGTCAACATCACATCCATTTTCATCTTTAGAAATATTATTTAAAAAATTAAATGTAGTTTTCTCAAAAGTGTAAAAAATATCCCATTGAAGTAAGTGAAGTCATGGTATGTTGCCTAAGTCATTGTGTGAAAAGTTTTTGTGCTCTGTGGTTATCAAAAATAAAATATCCCATTGAAGTAAGTGAAGTCATGGTATGTTGCCTAAGTCATTGTGTGAAAAGTTTTTGTGCTCTGTGGTTATCAAAAAATAGTTTAACAACAATCATTCTGAACTCATGCATATTATCCAGATACTCCCTTATTTTCTCTTTAGCAGTCTGCAGTTGTGCCTCTTCTAATTCTGTGAGATTCCCCTTATTTTGAAGTACTTTAAGCTGCTTACTCTTTATTTTAAACTCCATTTTCATTTTATACCATGCACTAGCTATAAATTCTGAAGAAATTTTAATCTTCCCTAATAATTATTGAATAATTTCCACTACCCATTCCTTAAATTCTACTCTCTTTAACAGGTAGTTGAGAAAGCACCAGTATCACATTTTTACTTCATTAGCCTGCATTTTTATCGTACTTTTTATTCATAATCTCAAATAGTTGCTTGGCGTGTGTCAAAGATTCCAGTTAAATACACATGTTTCTGTGAAATGTAATTTCTAACTAATCTAGCCCAGTTATTATACCTTGGGGAATATGTATATTTTCTCTGAGTTCTTTTACTGAATTCATATCTTCAATTTCAAATGTTTCCATAATGTCTTCAGAAGTCTACCCTCATTTGTTATATTCTAGATCCCCCAGATATATCCTCAAAGTTGCAAATCGAGTTCCATTCCCCACCTTTAAATAATATTCCTTCTGAATGGTGATTATTTCTTCCAAAGTTTTAAGTGCCATAATAGCAGGTGTTGATGGAACATAATTACATGCCTGCATAATCTTCTTCCCTTAACAATAGCCCCCTAAGCAATGTTTTTATATTTTTTATATGTTTATGAGTGCTTGAACTAGTATATATATATTTGTTGATTTTAAGCCATGTCTCTTTAAATGCTATAATTAGTAGATTGCTTAAGTACTTAATTAGTGTACTTAGAGAAGTATATATTACAGAGACTTTTATTGAGTATGTATTGGATCTGAAGAAGCTACATAGCAAAAGCGCTCATCCTGTCTGTTTTTCTGTCTACTTTGGATTAAAGCTGGAGTTTTTACATCATATTCCTTTGGATTTTTTCATATGGTGATTAGTTCCTGCTAACGCTGTGGTTTACCTTTGTTCAAGATTATTAATAGCCCCTTATGACCACAGATCTACCATTATTGTCTTTTTCCCCCTTATATCAATATTGGAGCTTCTCTAGCAATTAATATAATTACTCGTCTTTTTTCTTTGACACTGATATTCTACTGAACATCCACACTGAAATTCTTTCTTTATCAAATTCGCATGCTCATTTATTTTCAAATGTGTCTCCTGCAGCATTGCTGTTTGCACTCTGCATTTCATAATATAATTTAGTACTCTTTTAATTTTGTCTATACTTGTAAGGCCATTTATGTTTCAAGATAATATGGCTAGTATAGTCATTATGATAGGAAGTTATTGTTCCCACCTACTGTACATGACAATTTTTTGAATGTTTCATAGGTTTCATAGGTTCATACTAGGCTATTTGCCCTAGGGCATTTATAAGCCTAGCCAGAGTGTGTTTGGCTTTTGCCACCCATTTTAAATTAATTTTGCTATGCCCTTTTTCGAGGTTAGTATACTGTGCCTCTGTCTAACAGTGACACAGAAGGGATACCTGGGGTAAACCTATGATCTCCCATCCACTCATCAAGATTCCTCTTGAAGAGAGTCAATGAGGGACTCTGCCTAACCTGGACTGGGATTTTATTCCAGAGTGAAGGGAGCCTCTGGGTTATAAATCTGTCCCTCCAGCATGTCCTATTTATTTCAGTGCTGAGGTTCAAGTCTCTCGAGCGCATAGCTCGAGGGGATTTGGATTTTCTGAGGTGCAGCATGTCCATTAATTCCGGGTTGGACATGGCTTTATACATCAGGCACAGATCGCCTCTGAGCCAGCGGTATGCCACTGCATAGAGCTGGAGTTTCTTTAACCGGGCAGCATATGGCATCTGTTTGAGCCCTATGATCCTCTTGGTGAGGTACTTTTGGGGTCTTTCCAGTTGCTGCAGGTGTCTGGTTAGGTACATCCCGAAAGGGGCATTGTACTCAATTATGGGCCTGATGAGGGATGAGTAAAGAGGCACGATGACCTCCCCTGATCTAGATGTGAATCCCTTCATGATTAGGTGGGCTATATAAAATGTTTTTCTAACCACTTTGGCCACATGGTTGTCAAATGAAAGATTGCTATCAACTTGGGTCCCTAATTACTTATTTTGTACTTAATGGATTACCACCTATGTGGTAATTTGTGGGCACTTTGTTTTTGCCAAAGGGGATGACTATACACTTTTTGGCGTTTAGCTTGAGGCCATGGCTCTGGCACCAGTTGTCTGTTTCTATGAGGCCCTTTTGGAGGATGCCACTTGTAACTGGTTTGGAGTCTGACATGGCTCCAGCAATTCTAACCATGTGGGTTCTGTCCTTGAGCCAGTTTGCAACCCATCTAGTGACATAGGGGTTTATATTTAAGCTGGTGAGCTTATCTATAACGCCCGAGTGGGGTATTGTATCGAAGACTTTTGCGAGGTCCAGGTAGGCTGTGTGGACCACCTTCTCCTCGTCAATGGCCTTGGTGACTGTTTCAAAGAAATCAACCAGGTTTAAGAGGCAGGATCTGCCCTTAACAAAGCCGAACTGGGTAGGATCCAGTGTCTGTAGGTCCCCAATATCTTTATTTATGAGGTCCATGATGATCCTTTCCATAGCTTTGCAGACTAAGCTAGTTAGGCTTATGGGGCGATAGTTTCCAGCATCCGTTGAGGCACCACCTTTGTGGAGAGGGACCACTGTTGCTGTACGCCACTCTTTGGGTACATATCCTGTAGTAAGGCTAAGACTGAACAGTAGTTTTATGTTTGGGTTTAGCTCTTCTTGGAGTTCATGTAGGACGCAGCCTGGGACACCGTCTGGTCCCATTGATGCTGTGTTTTTTGCTTTGGAGAGGGCAGCTCTTACCTGAGCCTCTGAGATGTCAGGGGGGCAGCACTCTGCTGGGATAAATATTTGCCCTTTTGGTGGGGGGGGGGGAGTTTGCGCTGAACCTGTCAGCTAGGATGTTGGCAATGTCTGTGGGTTCGGTGTATTTTTTGTCATTTTGGACTAATTCTGAGCATATCTGGGAATTCCCACCCAGGTTCCTAACATAACTAAAGAAAGCCTTGTGATTATCCTTAGTGTCATATGCAATTTTTCTCTCGAAGCTGGCCTTAGACGATTTTATGAGTGCCCATAGTTTTTTGCTAATACTGATCAGAGATGCCTTCCCTTTTTGGGATTTTGCTCTATCATGTAGTAGCTTCCTCCTTCTATTGTATAGTTTGTTTATGGCTGGGGTCTGCCTTTGGAGGATTGGGTCTTGGTTTTATTTGGGATTGCATGATCCATGCATTCCTGAAGGTGTTCATAGAATGCGTTTATAAAGGATTCTGTGGTCTGGGCCGTATTTTCCACAGGCCCGGGGGCTTTGAAGGATTCCACCTCGGTTTTGAGGAGTGTGAAATTTGCTTTAGAGAAGTTTTTCACTGTGGTTTTCAGGGCAGAGGGTGGAGTCGGGATGTGAATATCCAGTGAGATTAGTTTATGGTCTGATCTTACCAGTGAGGGATACACTTCTGGTCTGGAGCATAGAGTCCCCATGTTGGTGATCAGGTCCAAGTATGTTTTCCCCTCTTGTGGGAGTGGTAACAAGTTGTTCCATAGCATTTGAGTTTATAAATTCTAGGAACCTTTGGGCTAGGGTGTTGGAGCTAGAGTAATGCTCCCAGTCTGTTTGGGTAGTTGAAGTCGCCCAATATAATGGTGTTTGGAGAGACCTTCATATTTTCCAGTGTTCTCAGGAAGGCCGAGTGGGGTTCCTGGGTTTGGGAGGGTGGTCTGTAGCAGGCTATAACCTTGAAGGCAGTTTTACCCACTGTTAGTTGCACATGGATAGTCTCTGATGCTTCGTGCTGTGCCACCAACCTGGAGGTGTGGGTATCTTTGACGAATATTGATACTCCCCCTCCTTTTGTGGTATGGTCCAAGTTTTGGGGCCGAAAAGCATGGTATGAGGTATAACCTGGTAGTGCTGGGGTGCTCTCTGGAGCCTTGAACCAGGTTTCTGTTACTGCACAGATATCGATTTTCTCCATGCTAAGGAGAGTTTTGAATGCGTGCATCTTGAGGTTTAGACTTCTGGCATTGAGTAGCATTACTCTTGGTTTCTTATCCCTTGTGATACCTATGGAGGTGGGTTTGTCTTTTGAGCCTTGCCTAAAAAAGGCACTATGGGGGTAGCAAGAGCCTTTGCCAATATCCGAAAGCCCAGGGGTGACAGGTGCAAGCCATCCCTAGCAAAGCATCGTGGCTTGTCGAGCATGTCATCCCAGGCTGACAGGCATTGGATCCCCTTTAAATGACACCAATACTTAAGCCAATTGTTGAAATTGATCATCTTGTCTTCATATTGTGGCATCATTCTTGGTGAGGGTAAGATGCTACTTAAGGTCAGGGTCATACCGGCCTGGGCTACATGCTCAGAGAGCTCCTCTATGTCTCTTTTCATGTAGTCCAGGGAGGTATGTTTCAGGTCATTCACACCAGCATGGACAATGACTGAGTCATATTTGTACTTTCCTTGGAGTGACCTGAGTGCTTGTGCTATGTGGCGGATCCTAGCGCCCGACAGGCAGCTCACCGTGACCTTCTCCTTGTTCAGCCTGGTGAGCAGGACGTCAGTGTGCCTGACGCTAGAGTCACCTATTACAAGTGTATCAGGTGTGTTGTTTAGCCTTAAGGGCTGTGACTGTTCGGCACACTGGCTTTGTGAGCTATGTGTTGCAGGTGTTTTGTTTTTGGGTAGCGGTTGCTTGGGTGTCTGCTTTGGAGGTCTCTGCTGCTTAGGCAGAGTTTTATTTAGAGCCTCCGAGTATGTTTGTGTATTTCCAGCTTTTGTTTTACATGCATACACTGTCAGGCTAATCTTTTACACAGTTTCTTGTTATCTCCATGTCAATCTATGTCATGTTTTTCAAAACTTTTCATTTTAACGAATACCCTCAAGCAAAAAAAAAAAAAACTGCATACATTTTCACAACACCCCCATAACCTACTAACTTAGAACAAGGACACAAAGCTACGTACATCTTCAAAAAATTAAATTTAATTTTCTAGATAGAAATAGTTGGCCCAAAATGACAGCTATATCTACAGGCATAACCTAACCTAAAATTAAAGTTACTTTTGTTTAAGCACGTGTTGCAGCCTATGCTCCCACTTGCTCTGATTAGTGTGTGTTATTTCTTTATAGCTGTTCCCCTCATGTGAAAAACTGCTTGTAAGCTTTCATAAAACATTAATGTTTAGCTCTAGGAAAATGTGTACTTGCTATCTTTAAATAAAACTAAATTATACACTGCTCTATTAAATGCATTGAAGTATTAAGGCTGCTATGGAATCTATATCTTATTTACTTCCAATAATGTTGATCTTTATTTGTCACTAAACTGCTTGTCCTTGTACCTTTACATTTTACATTTCCCTCAGCACAGAATACTCAGAGCTCTGAAGATTAATTGCTTACATCTGCAGACAGCTTGGAAATATACTCAGCAGTCAGTGAAAAAAAAAACAGAAAATAATCAACTAACAACTCTACAGATGCATGGATAAATATTTTGTTAATTTTGCTCAGCACAGAACAGAATATGCAGCTGTTTTCAGCTGCAGATTTCTTGACTCCTACTAAACATTTGCTATTGGAGAAAACAAGTTAATATCATTGCATATTCAAGAAACTCAGCACATTTCATGGCTTTCATAATTTTGTCTTATTTTTTAAAAAACACTTTGTTTATTGATTAAGCTAAGGGCATTAACCCAGACATTCACCTTTGCAAAAATAAGAGAAAACATCTCAACTATATATATATATATATATATATATATATATATATATATATATAATATAATTAGTGCACTTTTACACCCCACCTGCATCTCAGCAGCCCACCAAGATCACAGAATGTTAACCTAAATTTGTTTTGGTTCAGCCTTTCTTCTGTTATTATATTATAAAGCCTATATTTCTTACAACTAAAAAGTATTTGATCTGATGTTATCCATGTCACTATTCATCACTCTTGAGTCGTAGGATCCAACATCGGATTGGAGCTGGCAACTTTTCAGACAACTTCTAGGTTTGAGCTCCTCCAACTCCCATTATCCCCTGCTGCCCTCTAACTCACCAGATCTCATTTGCAGCGGTCAGCATCAGACTTAGATTATTTGGCTCGAGTCTCCAGTGAGGATAAGTAGCATAATTTCTCTGATTTTTCTCTTAATTTCTCTCCCTCATAGATTTTAGTGTTTGCTAGTTAATTTGTAGGTAGTATTTACTCCCTCCCTTCCCATTTCCTTTTTTTGTCTGTTGTTAGTGTGTTTCGGTGCCCTTTTTGTTTTCAGCCCTTTTTTATCCTTAGTGTTATAGTTATTTTATTTAGTGTTGCTGATAGTTGTTCAGGGTCCTTTCCGAGTTTATTGACCTTAGCTTTTTCTCCTGGTTAACGATTTAGTGTCCCTTAGGCTTTGGTGTTTTCTCATGGTCCCAGCATGTCAGGGAAGCCTGTTGAGTTTAAAAGGTGCTCCTCATGTGGTTGGAAGATGTCCATGTCCGATTTGCACTGGGAGTGTCTTTATTGTCTGGGTGCCGACCACCTGGAGGTTGAATGTGACATTTACTCCACATTCAACCCCAGGGTCATGCTCAAGCACTGGAACAAACTTTTGCTAAAGGGGTGTGGTCCAAGTGGATCCATTGGCCCAGTCCCTGGCCAAGCCTAGACCCTCTGATCTTAAGAGGAAGGCCACCTCTCTCCATGGGTCATCTTTTTCAAAAAAGGCCAGGCTGTCTGATCCCAGCTCCTCAGGTCTGACTTCAGCTTTGGTTCTGTCGGATCATATTTCCTCAGATCCTAGGTCCCATGACTTCCCTTCTGGATCCAGGGCTTCTGCTCAGTGACCCTTGGATACGAGGTCATGGGAATCTACTCCCCAACCCAAGGCCTCTGGATGAAGAACTTCAGATCTGGCCAGATCTGGGCCAGCCAAAGGTCCGGCTTTCTTGGATCCAATTCATGTGGGATCCAGGTGGTCAGATCCTCATTTGCCTTTGGATCCGAGATGTCTGATCAGGGATCAATGTTGGGTCTCACAATTATTATAGAAGACTTCCCATCAGGTTCTGGCTTGGAGCAGTCCCCTTCTTCTTCAAAACACAGGCAGCCAGTCTTCAGACAGGCAGGGGAGGTCCTTGGGGTCCAGACATCCATCTCCAGCTAGATCCTCCGCTTCATTTAGGTCCTCCAGGAGCTTGCTCCCCACCGATATGGACAGGATGATGAGATCCTTTCTCAAGGCTCAGATTGAGCTGGTGTTTCTTATGTCCCCAGCCCATCTCACCAGGGGTCCATCTCCTACCTCTTCACTGGCTTCTCCTCAATCGATTCACATGGTTTCGGATTTTCAGGCCCTGGGATGCATTGGGGAGGAGACAGGAGTCCCTAGGAGTCCTTAACCATCTCTGCTCGGGCTTCCCCTGGGCAGATGGAGCCCCGCCTGTCGCCCTGTAAGTCCTTGGGTGGGGGCATCTGACTTATTTTTGGACCAGTTCTTTCCCCTTCGTACTTTAGCTGTCAATAGCTCGGGGCTGGAACTGTCCAGAGGCTGGGAGGTGCTGGCATGCTCTGATCCCTCCTCTCAGGTGGGTGTGCCTGCTGGGAGTGCAGATGGGGCATCATCCAGCCCTTCACCTTTCTGGATTGTAGAGGACTTTTTTCTCCACTATAGTTTCCTCCCCATCTTTTCAAGGATCATCCCATTCCCTTAGAGTGGACTCTTCTCATCCTGTTTCCAGTCAGCCCTCTCGAGCAAGCCTTCAGGTGGGAGTCAACGCTTTTGGGGTCCCCTCTCTTTTGAATCCTCCTCTGAGCCCCCCCCCCCATGAGGAGGTGTCTTGGAAGATATCATGCAAGATGAGTCACCTAGACTCCCCTTCGGAGTCTCTCACTGAGGATATCAACCTCAATGAAGGGGACAGGTCCCCAGATCTCCACCTGAGGATGTCTCCTTTGGGGACGTCTTAGAAATACTCAAGCTTAAAGGCAGATGGTCTTCCCTACCCCCATTCTCCAAGGAATCCATGTTCCTGGAGGCTTTCGGGAAGGAACATCTACCTCCTGGGTTCCTCCCCTACTGACGAACTTATAGACCTTATCACCAGCATGGCATGGAAGAAACCAGATACTGTGGAGCCTGTATCCAAGTGATCCAATAAATTTCTCATCCCTCCTTCCGAACAGTTCTGGTCTAATGGTGTGCCAGTTGATGCTAAGAAAGAGCTGGTGGAGCAGAGTACGTCTGTTCATCCCCCTAACCGAGATTCCCAAGCGATTGACAGACGTGGGAAGCAGGTTTTCACCTTAGCTACCTTCGGTCTTTGGGCACTTAACTACTTAGCACATTTCACCCAACTTCAGAGGAACTTGGTTAAGGAGCTTACCACATCCCTCTCTGAGTTGCTGCCTGTCAGAGAGCTGAGTAAGGTGTTCTCCAAGCTGTCTACACTCACTTCCCTGGCTAAATCCTTGATTAGGCTTGATTGCTAATACTGCAGAAGGTGGCTCTCGAGTGGCCAGTACAGGCGTCGCTATTCGGCATCACGCCTTGGTGCACCTTTGTGGATTCGTGGAGTCCTTTATGACATCCATCACTAACACCCCCTTCGGTTCTACCATCTTTAGCCCTTCAGTTAAAGAAACACTTACCCACAGTGAGCAGGAAGGCAGTTGTGGAAATCAAGTTTTCTACCCCTCGGCACGCCTTCTGCAAGACCCAACGAGGGTAAAATGTAGTTTCTCTAGTCACAATCTTCCTTTCAAGACATTCAGGATGAGCCCTCTTCTAGAGGTCGGGAGAGAGGGTTCAGCAGTAGACACCGCCCCAGAGATAGAGGGGGTCTGCAAAATCAGGGCCCAGGGAACCTTTCTCTGCACTCCTGAGATGCTGTCAGACTGTCCTGCCCTGGAGGCAATTGGTGGTCATTTATCACTGCACCCTTTGGTCTGGGCAAATATTACAAAAGATTGCTGAATGCTAAACATTATTTGTAGTGGCTATTTTATTCCCTTTTCTTAGTCTCCCTCTCCATTCAGGAAATACTTCCCCGATGCTCCACCCCATCAGAGGGAGTTAGCTTAGGAAGAAGTGCTCAAATTTCTTCAGAAGAGAGACATCCAAGAGGTCCCCCCAGGACAATGAGAATCCAGAACTTACTCTTACTTCTTTTTGGTGCCAAAGAAGATGGGGGACCTGCATCCAATTCTGGACTTCAGCATGCTAAATCTCTCTGACAAGAAGTCCAAGTTCCAGATGGTCACTTTCCAGTCCATCATGTCTCTTTTGCACAAGGATGATTGGATGTACTCTGTGGATTTCCAGGACACGTACTATTATATAAAAATAGACAGGCACTCCAGGAGACATCTTCGCTTCCATGTAGGGGCCAGTCATTACCAGTTCAGGACCCTGCCGTTTGGTCTCACCACAGCACCCAGGTGTTCACCAAGTGGATGGCAGTGGTCGCAGTTCACTTGAGACTGCAGGGTATTCCAGGTGTTTCCCTACCTTGACAGCTCCCACCAAAAATCGAATGGCTGCAGCCACTCAGTACATGCTTCGACTGTTCAACTAGTTAGGGATTACAGTGAATCTCCCTAAATCGAATCTCATTCCATCCCAAAATTTGGAGTTCATCAGGATTCAGCTGGACATTATATCAGAGATTGCAGCTCTTCCTCTCTGCTGTGTACATCTAATCAGAACCCATTCCCAATGCCTTCTAGATCTGACTCATCCTCCGGTCCAGCTTATTCTCAGAGCCTTAGGATCCATGGCGGCAAGAGTCTCTCTGGTGCCATTAGCCAGATTCTACATGAGAGTTCTGCAGTGGACTCTAGCAGTCCAGTGGTTTTCCTCTCTCATTCAATGACGGCCTCAGTCCATCTCATTCCAGTGTGCAGACATCATCTTCTTTGGTGGGTTCAGTCTCCCAGCCTCCTAGCAGGTAGACCATTCTCTCTTCCTCCTCCTAGTGCCACCGTGACCTTGGATGCTTCTCTTTTGGGGTGGGGGGGCATTACTAGGGAAAGATAGTCCAAAGCATGTGGTCCTCTACAGAGACCAAACTGCACATGAAAGTACTGGAGATGAGAGCAGTCCTTTTCACGTTGCAAGCTTTCCAGGACTGCCTCCCTTTAGGTACCATTGCAGTTCACATGGACATCATGGCTGTTGTGTGATGCATCAACAAGCAAGGGGCCACACGCTCTTATTTGCTTTGTCATGAGACCATGAGGGTGTGGGAATGGGCAATGTCCTCATGGTGCTTTTTCCTTGCAACACACATTCCCGTTGAGTCCGTGTTGTTGGACAGACTCAGCAGGGCAATCCATCCGTGGCGAAAGAGATTTTCCTTCACTGGGGTCAGCTGAGCTGTGATCTGTTCACTTCCCCTCACAACCACAAATGCAGCAGATATTTCACCCTGATTCCCCCTCTCTGGAAGTCCCCCAGGGATGGTCTTGTTCACGATTGGCCTCCACGTCTCCTTTATGCATATCCTCCTCTATGTCTCATTCCAAGAGTGCTTCAGAAAGCTTGATGCCTCAAGGCCACCTTGATCCTCATCGCCCCTTTTGGCCTCGACATGTGTGGTTTCCCCTCCTACGGTCTCATTTGAAGTACCTCCTTGGGTATTAGATCCCCTTCCGTTTCTGTTTCCCATCCCTCCCAGCTTCCGGCCCCCAGCTTTCAGACTCTTCAGCTGACGGCATGGTTTGTCCACTTCCCGTAACCCTGAATGAGTCCATGCTTACTTCTCCCATCAGGAAATTTATTCTAGCTCTCAGAAGACATTCACCAGAAGGTTATAAGCGATTAAGTGGAAAAGGTTTTCTCTTTGGGCCAAGCATCAAAATTTGAACTCCTTTTTGGCTCCCATTCCAGACATCTTACCGTTCTTGTCTTTGCTTTTTCAAGAAAGGGCTAGCTTCTCTACTATCAAAGTGCTGTGTTGGCAGCTATCTCCAATTTTCATGTTTGCGAAGAACCTACTTTTTCCTCTTGCCACTGTAAGGCGTTTTTGAAGGGAATTTTTTTGCTTCAGCCTCCTGTCAAGGATCCTTCCCCAACTTAGAGCCTTTCTTTTCTGCTGCAATCTCTTACAAATAGTCCCACTGAGCCTGCTGCTACTTGCAATATGAAATGTTTACCATGAAAGACCTCCTTTCTGGTTGCCATAATTTTGGCAAAATGTGTTTCAGAGTTGCAGACTCTTTCTATCAAACCACCTTTCATGGTGTTTCATAAAGATAGAGTGGCTCTTTCAACCAGTCCTTCCTTCATGCCTAAGATAGTCACGGAAGTGAATTTGAATCAGTCAGTTCAATTGCCCGTTTTCTTCCCTAACATTTCTAATAAAGGGGAATATTTACTGCATACTCTAGATGTTCATAGACAGTTATGGTTCTGCTTGGATAGAACTAAGAGTTTCTGCATATCTGACCAACTGTTTGTGGCATTTTCTCTTAACAGACGGGGTCAGGTGATCTCTAAGGTTACTACTTCTCATTGGATTTGGAAGTGTATTTTCTTTGCCTGTTTGTCTAAAGGCGTATGCTTACCAGGTCCAATCAGAGCTCATTTCACTAGATCAATGGCCATGTCAGCTGTTATCTGGCCCATCATTCTGTAGATGAGATTTGTCTGGCAGCCACCTGGTCTACCCATGGCAGTTTTGTTAATCATTATAAGCTTGACATTGCCTCCAGGAACAGGGCTGCACAGTTCTTTGGCATATCCTTCCATGGGGCCACCCAGGATTTATGGTATCTGGGGACTCTGACCCAAGAGTGAGGAATAGTGACATGGATAACATCAGATAGAGTTATTTACTTACCATAACTTGGCATCTGTGTTATCCTATTTCACTATTCATTACTATCCCTCCCTTCTTCCCCCATCCTGTGGGACCTAGAGGAAGTGGAGATGTCCTATCTGGTGGTCATGGTCTTCTTTAGCTGCTTTCTAGCCTTAGGGCAAACTCGATCTGAGGGGTTAGAGGGCAGCAAGGGATCATGGGAGTGGGAGGAGCTCAAGCCTAGAAACTGTCTACAAAGTTGCCGACTCTGATCCGATGTCAGATGACATGACCCAAGAGTGATGAATAGTGACATAGGATAACACAGATGCCAAGTTATGGTAAGTACAGAACTCTTTTTTACTTTAATATCTTTATCATGTACAACAGTCACTGGAAAGACTCCCCCTACCCCAACATTTAAAATATCCCTGACTATATACCATACAAAATTGCTTTACTATGTAACATACAGTTTATTTCATGGTGTTTTATACAAATACTGATAACAAAACATGTTTTACTTACAGTTACTTTTTATCCTTTTAGTGCCCTTTTAAGCATTAATGACATAAAGTTGGATATATGCTTTACGGTCCACTCGCGTTTAACATAGAGAACAAAAGTCCAGTCTTTCTCAGTCACTTTTTCTTGCAAAGACATATCTCACAAATTTGATTGATCCTTTATTAATCTCATATTTATTCACCGATTTCATGTTGCTGGTCTTCTTCCTGTACATCTCCATTTCCCAACACCAAACTCCGGTTCAGGTCCAAGGTACTTCTGCTTCTTCTAGTTAATTCCCTGTGCTTTTTTCTGACTCTCAAGCATTTTCCTTTGGAACATTGAAAAGGTTTCACTGGCAAAGTATCTCTGAGATTTATTGTCAAAAGAATGAGAAACAGAGTGCCCTTCTGTTTGATGGCTGCACTTTTGCATTTCATCCTTAGCCTGTTCTGCATCAAAAAATGTCTTTGATCCTCCAAGAAAAAAAAAGCCTGAAGACAGATAGCTTTAATCTCACACCTTCCTCTTAACATTCCCTGATTACTGGGTTAAATTTGCTTTTCTTCTTCCTGATTATCTCCATCTCCCAACTCCAGATTCTGGTTCATTTCCATGGTACTCCCAATTCTTCTAGTTAACTCCTATGCTTTACTCTGTCTCTCAAGCATTTTCCTTTGAAACAGTGAAAATACTGGCAAAGTCTCTCTTTATGCCTTATTATCAGAAAAGAGAAAAGCAGAGTCATCTTCTGCTTGCTGGCTCACATTTTGTTGGACAAAGTTTTGTGTTTCCTCCTTAGCTGTTCTGCATCAAAAATAACTTTGATCCTCCAGGAAAAAATATTCTGAAGACAGCTGGATACAGCAGCTTGATCTCACACCTGCCTCTTGACGCACCCTGGTTACTGGAATAAATGTGTTTCTGTTCTGCCTGGTGTAAAGTGAATAATGATTTTCCACAAGGACTCTGCTGTCTCCAATTTTTAATACCTTGCCCTCCTGCCACAGTTTTGTCAGAATCAACTCTTTCTGCTGGTATGATTGCATCTTTACTAAAACAGGTCTTGGCTACTTTCTTCTGGCTAGGTTTGGAGCATACACACAATGTGCCTTTTCAGTTAACAAATCCTGCTGTGGAATACAAGTTCAGCTGTTTATTTTTGCTTTCATAAAATTAATGCAGTCTGTTCCTTCCAGTTTTTCTTGTACAGCAGAAAATCTCAGGATGTGTTGTTGTCCTGTTTCGCACTCATTCTTACTAGGATGGGTTCAGATACAATCCTCAGGTCTGACTTGGCCTTTGTATCAAGGTCTTCTACCAGCTTGTGGCTAAACCCTATCCTAGCATGCACCAGGAAACCTTCCCAGATCTCATTTGCCGCTAAACAAGATCAGGTGCTCGTTCTACTAGCTCTGGCTAAGTATACCTTTTATGATACTCTCCACTGTTAGAAATTGCGTAGTAATTCATTGTTATTTTTTAAAGTACTTAGTTTAGTAATTCATTGTTATTTTCTAAAGTAGTTAGTTTTTGTGCTATATAGTTTATTTCCATTTTTGTGGCTAATAGTTCTGCTGTTGGCCATTGTCTTCCATTTAGGCTTTTGAGGTAATGAGGAGAGTACCATCTCCACAGTTCTGCTGTCATCTCCGGATGTTCTACCCCCAAAAGCACCGGTGTCTTCCTTGCATCCACAGGAACATGGAGATCCTAGGTCTCAGGATGCCTGACAGTGCACTCCCCCCTCAGAGTACCCCTCCAAAGAGGTCCCTTGGAAGAGATTATGCAAAAGGAAGCATTTAGACTCCTGAGAGGAGTCCATCACTTCTGATATAGACCTTGATGAAGCTAAATGGTCCCCACAGTCACCACCTGATGATGTCTCCTTTGGGGACATCTTAGAAATACTGAAACAGAGAGGTGGCTGGATGTTCACTGACCCTTCAACAGAGGAGCCTGTATACCTGAAGGCCTTCAGATTTCACCCTTCCTCCACTTGGGTGTCTCCACCTTTCGACGAACTTATGGACCTAGTTTCTCGGAAGGTGTGGGAGTCTCCAGATTCAGTGGAACCTGTTCCTAGGAGGCTAAATAAGTTTATCACATCCCTGTCAGACAAAACCTTTCTAAGGGAGTCCCAGTAGATGCTATGGTGGTGGTGGTGTCTGCCACCAAGAAGGAACTCTCAGAGACATCTTATTCTGTTCATCCACCGAACAAGGAGTCATGTACAGTGGACAGATATGGAAAGTGTATTTTTTTTCTTCAGCGACTTTTGCCCTCAGATCGCTGAATTACCTTACCCATTTTACTAGATTACAGCGAGACCTCCTGAAAGAACCAGGAGATACTCTCCAAGGTTCAGTAGCTAAAGGGGTTTCAGATAAAGTTTCCTCTCAGCTCTCTATTTTAAACTCAGTCAACTCCTCCATGAGACTGATTTCTTATGCAGCGGATGAAGCGAGTAGAGCAGCGGGTTCAGGAATTTCCCCAAGGAGACATTCTTGGATGCGCTTGTGTGACTTCCCTTTAAATCTTCCTTTGTGAATGCCCCGTTTGATGGCTCATCCCTGTTTGAGCCCAATGTCAAGGTCACACTAACCAGGTGAGAGCAAGAAGGAAAAGACTCTGTCCATGCCTACCAGACCCTATCCCAAGGTCAGAAAGGAAGTGACAAAATCTGGTTCTGAAAATCCCAGAGAGCTTTCCAGGGGCGGGGGGAGGGGGTAGTAATGGAAGACACTGACCATGTGGCAGAAGGGGTCCACAGAATCAGGACGACAGAGAATCTTTCTTTGGTAAACCCTTTCAGCACTTCTGAAGGAGAGGCCCGTCGGCCCATCTCTGGAGGCAGTCAGGGGCCACTTATCTTTGTACCCAGAAGCCTGGCAACAAATAAAAGACTAATGGGTACAAAGCATCATATCCACAGCTTACTCCATACTCTTTTTCTTTCCTGTCCCAACCATAAAAAAGATCCCAGACATTCCACACAGTCAAAGACACACAGGCAATGTTAGAAATCCAAAAGTTGCTAGATGAAAGAGTCATCCAAATAGTTCTCGCAGACCAAATAGGTTCTGGAACTTACTCAAGATTCTTTTTAGTTCCAAAGAAAACAGGGGACTGGAGACCAGTTCTGGATCTCAGCAATTTAAACAAATCAGTAAGAAAGTCCAAGTTCCAGATGGTAATACTGCAGTCAATACTCCCTTTTCTGGGAAGAGACGATTGAATGTGCTCTTTAGACTTCCAGGATGCATACTACCATATAAAAATGGACCGGTGATTCAGGAGACACCTGTGCTTTTGTCTGGGAGCCAGTTTTTGAAAAGATTGTTGCATGTGAGATCTCATCAAAATCAAATCCCTCCACCTTGGGATCTCGACTTTGTCTTAAAAAAATTGATCTTACCTCTTTTTGAACCTGCCTTTCATAGTTCATTACTTGTAAGGCTCTTTTACTCATTACTCTGATCCCTGACATCTGCAAGGTGAGTTTTTGAGCTGCAAGCTGTCGTGGTGGGCCAACCTGTCTGATTTTTCACAAGGACAGGGTTGTGTTACACAGTAATCCATCATTCTTGCTTAAATTTCTTTCTGAATTTACCTTGAATCAAGCTATCAATCTCCTAGTGTTCTATCCTGATCCAGAAAAAAGAGACAAACAATTGTACATACCTTGGATGTACACATGCAGTTCAGGTAATAGCTTGACAGAACAAAGCTAAAGCTCTTTAGGAATGCTGAACAGCTGTTTGTCTCCTATATGGAGGCTAAGAAAGGTTAACCTGCCTCTAAGCAAACAACTGCATGATGTTTGTTCTTTGCTGTTATTTTCAGTTATTTTACTCCCACTGTGGTAAATCTCTTTCAGGCAAGGTTAAAGCTCACTCGACTAGGGCCTTAACCTCTTTGATTGCATATCAGAAAGGAGTGGACTCTAGAAGCATTTTAGAGGTAGCAACCTTGTCCTCTGTTCATTCCTTCACAAAGCACTACAAACTGGATTCCTTTCCTAGATCCAGAGAAGCCTTTGGCTAGGGCCATTCTTCAGGGACTCATGGATCCTTATCCTTCCACTCTTTGGGAATCTGCCCTAAATACCTCTGAGGCAGTGGGAATGATTAACATAGTACAGTTGCAAAAGTCCTACTAACCTGTAACAGTAGATGTTTGAATTCCACACTGCCTCAGTGGCAGCACCTACTTATCATCCCATCCCACAGATTATGCATTGGTGAGGTAGGTTTTAACCACTTTGTATAGGTTGTTGTTGGACTTGTTTTATATATGGTATTGTGAATGGCTGTGAATTTACTCTTGCCATATTATTCTAGCTTCAGGTAGTTGTCTCTCCTTTGTTGACAAAAAACCCTGAACACTCCCCTCTTGTGAAAGCGGAAGGCATCCTTATCAGGATATGCTTTCTAATTAGGTGTCACAGGAAGAGATAAGGAGGGGAGTCTGAATTGTTGAAAGCTGGCCAGAACTGAATTACCTCAGCAAATAACCTAAAATGCCACTGAGGCGGAAAGGGGTTTTGAACAACTACTGTTAAGTAATTTGGACTTACACAACTATACTTTCTAAAAGTAATCAAGGATAATTACATGCTTCAGTGGGCATCCCTTCCTCTGTAATCATGGATTCCTCCTAAAACAAAAATCCATCTCTTTCCACAAGTGCACTCAGACTTGCTGTCCCAGAGTGGACCAGAACCACTGCCTTCTTCCCAAAGAGACAAAGCCTTTTCTTCAAGAATGTTCCTGGTTCCCAGAAAAGAAGACACTTGGGTGTAATTTATGGGTCTTTCAAAACTTCATCTTTGTTTTGATACCAAAATTCAAGAAGCTCACTCTTCATTGTTAGCTTTTGCTTCCAAGGCTTTCATAGCCACCCTAGATTTAAAATATGCCTGCCTGCACATCTCAGTCCAAAAAATCCACAGGTGTTACTTAAGATTGTCTTTTTCTCTGAATTTCATTTTGTTTACATCATTGCCTTTTTGTCTTCCCACTGATTGCAAAAGTTTTCAAAAGTGTCAATCCTAAATCATAGCTTTTTACAGAATTCAGGGATTCCACATTTTTCTATATTTGGATGATTGCCTCATCTCAGCCTCCTTCATCCATGGCACCCTATATCTCTTCAGTTCGCTGTTCATCTTTTTAGGAGCTTGCTGTTCAAATTAAATCTGAAAAAGTCCTTTTCAAACCCTTCTCACATTATTGTTTTTAGGGTGCCTCCTAGACACCTCTCTATCCACTGCTAACCTCCCTTCAGACATAGTATCATCCTTTCAGTCTCATTTTTTAACATTACCTGTCTGAACATGTCCATAGCAAGAACATTCCTCACAATTCTGGAATACATGGCTTCTTCCATCCTAATAGTACCATTTTCCAGACTACAGATGAGAAAATCCAATAATAGCTCGAAGCATTTTGGCTCCAGAATCTTCATCCCTTAATCTTTCAAATACTAGTTCTCCATTTCATCAAGAAAGAACTGCTGTGGTGGGCTAGACAGGTATTTCAGAATCCAGGTCTTTTATTTTTCTCCCCTTATTCCTGCATAGTAAGTCACAACAGAAGTTTCAGACTTTGCATGGGAGAGTGAGTCTCAGTCCCAAGGTATCAAGGTTTGGGGCTTGTTAGAGCCTTATTTCAGGTACAAGCACATACATCTCAAGGAGATACTCACTCTAATTAAAGCTATCAGAGCTCTAAATCAGCTGTGGACCCCTGGGCCACCTTTTTGTGATAACAGACAACACCACAGTGATATGAGATATAAACGAACAATGGGGAACAATATCATATCTGTTTTTCATATGAGTCACGATTAATTGGGAGATAGCAATAAAGAACAGCCTCACTCTTCATGTCAGGCACATTTCATCAGAGTAGAATACAATAGCAGACATTTTGAGCAGATCCAGGATAGACTCATCTAGAGGCCTTCTTGGAGATTGTCCTTCTGTAGGGGCTTCCATATATAGCTATATTTAGCTCCTATATCAACAAATAACTGATTCAGTTCTGTTCCAGGACACATTGCAAAAGGCCTGGAAAACAGATGCATTTTCTTTCCTATAAATGGAAGTGTTTCTTTATCACTTTTGCCCCTTTCCTCTGATTTCCAAAATTCTACTAGAGATGAAGATGGGCTTCCAAAGATGGTTCTGGTAACTCCTTTTTGGTACAGGCAATATTGATTCTCCAGTCTCATGCATTTGGTGAAGATTAGTTGCAAACAACTTCCTCACAGTGTAGACCTACTCATAGAAAATAAAAGATCCCGATTCCACCCCAGTATTCAAATCTTCCATATGACAGCATGAACAATAGTTTTCTGACACAGTTAAGGCATCTTTTCTTAGAGGATGTGCAACAGGTATTAAATGGGGCTAGAAAGCCTGCTACTAGAAAATCATATGTAGTCAAATGGAAAAGGTTTTCTAGTTAGTGCAATAAAAGAGAACAAGCTCCATCCTAAGTATAGGCAGTTTTAGTTATTCAGTATCTGTGTGAATTGCTCAACTCAGGCCTAGGGTACGCTTATATAAAGGCACATTTCTATTTGTCAGCCTTTGAATCCCCCTTTCTTCTGTTTTTCAAGTTAATCAATTTTTAAAAGGGGTTTTGCATATTTGGCATTTGATACAGGCATGTTCTTGTGCCTCCTTCGATGTGAAGCCAAATGAAAAGTACTCTCAAACCTTGGATACTGGATGGATTTCTGATCCTTGGTAGGGTATGTCCCATGTAGCTTAGGCTACTACAACAGTGATCTATTTGAACATCTACTGTTACAGTAAGTTTATTTACACAACTGCAGTTTCATCCAGGACTCACACTAAGCTTTAGCATTGCATAGTTTTATAAACTTTTCTGTTAATGCATAGTTCTAAAATGCTATTTCACTTTCTAAATGTACTATAGCTTTAATATATATACCAGTAAAGGTTAAAGGCACAACAACCTGTCCCAAGTAACATACCTGCCTACAGTATTTCAGTTTCTTTGCAGTATTTGCGCAGCCAGTCTCCTCCTTTTTCTTGTAGTTTATGCTGTTAAGTGATTAAATGGATGCTCAGTATCAACAGATTCCTGCACACATTCATCCACCTGGAAACCAGTGATTCATCATCTGGTTTGTCTTCCTCAATCATCTGCAATATTTTTTCAGTCTCCAAACCTCCTTTCTCCATCATTGCAACTTTGATTTTGTTTTTGCCATATATTCTTCATAGGTTCATAGGAGGTTACTAGGCTAACGGCCCTAGAGCCCTTACAAACCTCGCCATATTTATCCTGCGTTGCCCTTATTGTCGGTGGTTAGGTGAGTAAAGTTCACAGAGGTAAGGGTTTGTGGTAGTTAGTACCAACTTCCTCTGTCCAGGAGGGACATGGTTGCTACACCAGTAGTGAATTTGCAGTCACCCATCCATTGATCTAGGCTGTGTTTGAAGAGGGTCAGGGAGGAGCTGTGTTTCATGTGTATTGGAAGCTTGTTCCAGAGAAGTGGTAGTCTCTGGGAGATGTTTCTGTCTCTCCAGCATGACCCGTTCATGTTGAAGGCTAGGTTAAGATCCTTGTAGTGAGTGACCCTCCAACAGTTTGTTTTACAAATGTGTAGCATTTCCATCAGGGCTGGGTCAGAGACTGCCCTGTAAGCCAGGCACCGATCATCCCTTAGCAACCTGTAGGAGACAGAATACAGTGACAGGGCTTTCAGTATTTCCATGTAAGACTTGTTTTGTGTACCCTGTAATTTCTTGGTGAGACTTTGTGAGGAACCTCTGTGGTCTCTCCAGTTGTTGCAGGCATCTGGTGAGGTACATGCAAAAGGGAACAGTGTATTCAATTACTGGTCTGATGAGGGATAAGTATAATAGAATTATAACATGCTTAGATCTAGATGTGATGCCTTTACTTATAAGATGTGCCACATAGAAGGATGTCCTTACTACTGTGGATACATGATGGTCAACGTTCAGGTTGCTATCAACCTGAGTACTCGGATCACATACCACTGTGCCTACATTTGAGGGGGTGCTGTCTGTAATGTAGTTAGCAGGTATGTCAGTTTTCCCAAAAGGAATAATAATGCTTTTATTTTGCATTTAGCTTTTATCCATGGCTTTGGCACCAATCATTTGCGTGTTAACCATGTTTGCAGTATATTAACATCATTGGGGGAACTCAGCAGCTGCTCCCAGTTTGCAACTGTCAGCGAACTTTGTCAGCCACAGGCCGTACAAGTTTGCCTGGACATCTGAGAAATAAATTCTGAACAGTAAGGGGCCCAGCACAGAACCCTGTGGTACGCCACTGTTGACTGGTCTTTTGCTAGATGCGAAGTCACCCACTTTGACCATATGTGTTCTGTTGGTGAGCCAGTTGGCTACCCATCTGGTAATGCAGGGGTTAATTCCCAAATGGGAAAGTTTCTGTGCAATACCTGAGTGGTGGACTGTGTCAAATGTTTTGACAAGGTCAAGATATGTGGTATGTGCCATCTTTCCCTCATCCAAGGCCTTAGTGACTTTCTCGAAGAAGTTAACCATGTTTAACAGGAGTGATCTACCTTCCAAACTGGGTTGGGTCCAGAGTTTGGAGATTACTTATGCCCTTGTTAAAAAGGTCCATAATGATTCTTTCCATGGCCTTGCAGATGAGGCTAGAGAAGCTTGTGGATCTATAATTCCCAGGGTCAGTTGATGGTCCCCTTTGGACAGAGGGATTACTGTTGCTGTCCTCCATTCCGCCAGAACATAGCCGGTTCACAAGGTGTGGTTAAACATGGATCCAAGTAGGTTTGCTAGGTCATGTATTAAGTTGCTTAAAAGGCAACCAGGGATGATGTTGGGTCCCACCGATGCCGTGTTTTTGGCCTTAGAGAGTGCCAAGATGACCTGTTCTCTTGAAATAATAGGCTGAGGAATGGTGGCAGGTATACTTTGGAGGATGACTGGAGGGGACGGGGGGGAGGGTTGAAGTTTGCTCCAAATCTGTCAGCTAGCAGGTTGGCTATTACCTCTGGTTGAGTATGGGTCGTACCATCCACAGCCAGTTCAGCACAGAGCTATGCATTCCTTTTTAGATTTCAGATGTAGTTAAAGAATGTCTTGGGATTATCCTTAGATAGGGAGACTATTTTTGCTTTGTAATTAGCTTTGGAGGACTTGACAAGATCTCTAATTTGTTTGTTTAAGCTAGAGAGGGATTTCTTCCTTTGCTGAGCCAGTTCTGTCTTGTTCTTGGACATTAGTTTCTTTCTCCTGTTGTATAGCTTCTTTTTACTAGGGGTCCACTAGGCTGGCTTGTTTTTTCAGCAAGACATAGTTTTAATCCAGTCAGGTACAACCGATTCTATACAACTGCTTAAGTGGTTATACAGTGCATTGGTGTTCACCACTGCATAGGAGTCTGTGTTATTAGCATTTAAGTGGGCTTTGAAACTTCTTATAAATCACTTAGTAGGAGCTAATTTGCCTTTGAAAAATTCTTAAGCATTTTTGAGTGTGATGGGGTATCTGGTCTTATAATTACATCCAAAGAGATTGATTTATGGTCTGAACTTACCAGAGAGGACATCATGTGGGGGGTGTCCAGTGCTCTCACATGTTGGTGAGTACTGTGGTCAGGACTTTTGAGCTGCTTGTGGATGTGCTGACTAACTGTTCCAGAGCATTTGCACTGAGAAAGCCCAAGAACTTCTGATCCAGTATGTTTGTGGTCATGTATGTTTCCTAATTGATAGTATAATAGTTAAAATCACCCATGAGTAAGGTGTTGGACTGTATGGCAAGTGACTCCTGTAAGTCCAGGTATGTGTTATGCTTTTCCTGTTTCATGTTGGGGGACCTATAGCTAGCTATGATGTGGTAGGGGGATTTGCCTATAGTTAGGTGTATTTATCCTTAATGAAGCTGGATTCATCTCCTACTTTGGTTCTTTTACACTCAGTTTGTGGTCTGAATGTATGGAAAACATTATAGCCCTGCATGACCGGGGTGCCTTCCATGCCTTTGAACCATGTCTCGGTGGCTGCACAGATGTCAACATCTTCCAAAGTGAGGAGTGCTTCCAGGGAGTGCAGTTTCTTGTTTAGACTCCTAGCATTAAGCAGCAATACCTTGAGTTTATCTGGAGAGGATTTTGTTACTTTGGGAAGTTGGTTATTTTGACACTGCCTAAAAAAGGCAGAGTAGGGGTGGCTAATACCTTTGCCAGTATCTGAAAGCCTAGAGGAGAGAGGTGCAGACCATCCCTGGCAAACCAGCATGGCCTGTTGACCATGTCCTCCCAGGCTAACAGATATTGGATCCCCTTGAACTGACACCAGAAGCTAAGCCAATTGTTAAAGTCAATCATTTTTTGTTTGTATACTGGCACCATCCTTGGAGAAGGTAGAATGCTGCTTAAGGCTAGGTTTATACCTGCCTGTGACACATAATCTGAGAGACAGTCATGTCTCTCTCTATATAGTCCAGTGAGGTACTTCTCAAGTCATTCAGCCCCACATGGACTATGGCGGAGTCTTGTCGGTACTTGTGGTTGAGTAACTTGAGTACTTGAGTGACTTGACGGACTCTGGCACCTAAAAAGCAGCTAACCGTAACCCACTTCTTATCTAGCTTGGTAAGGGGAACATCTGTGTGTCTCACAATGGAGACACCTATGACCAGTATATTAGGTTTTGTGGTGTTACGTCTTATGGGCTTATTTGATGAGACACTTGTGTGTGTGTTATTATGTGTGGTTTCCATTTGGGAGGCCTCTGATCTATTGCTAAGTTACTAGTGAGTACCTCTGCATATGTGGGTTTGTGTCGTGTCCTTATTTAGTGTGGGAAGTGTGTGTACATGTGCTGACAACCTGTTTGGTATTCGATTTGTTCTTGTGAGAGTCTTGCCTCTAATTTCTGCATCTCTCACATAAAGTATTCATTTGTTTCAGGAGTAAGTGGTTGCCAGTATACATGAGACAATTGCTACATTGCCTCAGGATGCCCATGCATATCAGGCTGGCTAAAGAGATGATGGGAAACTGCCAATCCATCGTAGCAGGTTCTTACTGTATATTTTATTTAGGAAGGAAATGGGTTAATTTGACAGGACTGTGCTGGTAGTGCAAGACTACAAGAGAGACCCATACTTTTGTGTAGGCTAAGGTTCATCAATAAGGCAATACTCCTAGAGCAGTAGAAAAGGTTGGAAGGGTTTCACTGACAGTTGCTCCTTCCTTTCAATTATGAGCTGTCAATTGCACTTGATTCTGCAGGGGCTCTCAGTGCAGTGACACTTTTAACACATCTGCAGTAGTGGGGGGGGGGGCTGTCAATTCCTCTTGGACCACAAAAGAAAACCCTGAACAAAGGCCTGAAATTTAGCTACTTTTCTAGCTGTAGCTGGATAACTTCAAAGTATAGTGTAAAACAAGCTCTGAGCCAAACATAAATGAGGGTGATTAGAGACAGAAAAGAACCTGTCCTGTTACAGAAGGTATAGAAGATGACAGTGACTCTCACAAATCATATTATATGTCAAAGGCATGGGAATTCATAGTTACTTCTTACTGTCTGGCATGAGTCATACAAAGCATTATGGAAAAGAGAAAGGGTTGAGGAAGAATAAGATCGCGTTGATGCATCAAGCCCCATTGGTAGCCATGTTGTGGAAAACAGGCTAAAATTAGAAGTAAAGCACTTAGACTGATTTTGAGATGTTAAATAGGTCAAGAAACAGAGTGAAAAAAAAGATTTTTTCACTTCTAGGGTGAAGTTTTCATTTAAAGCAGCAGCAGACAGTACAGTTTTTTGAGACTGATAAAATAGTCACAGTATATAAGAGAAGTGCAAAGAATTAAGAGCCTTTTTGTGTGCTTCCCAGCGTAAAAAGGTTAGGTAAACACCCACTGCCTCTAGATGAATAGTCCCAGTCCTCCTCATGTAAAATCACAGTAAAGGAGTGTCCGGAGTAAATGCTACCATAAACAAACTTAAAAGATATGAAATGCTGCCACAAACAAACTTAGATATGGATACAACAATGTACTTTAAACAGCTTATAAAAGTGTGATTATTCAATAAAAGTACTTTGTTTTGTATAAATGACCCAAGAGCCACTCAATTGTACAGAATTTTTAAAGCCACAAAAACAAGATAAGCTGGTTAATAAGCCCTCCAGCCAATAAAACTACATGCAGACATCTCAAGTGTTTCCTCAACCTAAATAGATCAGGCTACCTCCCAGTGCACTAAATGTACAATCCACTGACCTCTTGATGTAAAAACAAGTGCTTGTCAGAGTGTAAAGGTATGCTACTTTATCTAACAGCTCGCTACATAATGAATTCAGAGCAAGTAATTCAGTAGAACAGACAATGTGGGGCAAAAATACACTTAGCCCAAGAAAGGCAAATAAATAATTCAAGATATCATCAGCAGCAGTGTAGCAATGGAGGAGCTTTTTAAGCTCAATTTACAGTAGGGGTGGGCAGCTTAAAATCGCCAGATTTAAAAAGTAGATCAACGAAGGGGATAGTGGAGGGGAAAAACTAGCAGGGAATTACCAGCAGTGTTTATAGTTTATGCAGGTTTGAAATAATTTCAGAAAAAGACAAAGACTCAGAAATTCACTGTGTATTTAAACATCACTGACAAAAAAAACATTTTAAACAAAGAAGTTTGTGTCTGTCTCTCACACAGAAAAAAAAAAACACTAGGCCAAGCAGATTTCTTAAAACTGAAAACAAAATGGAGCAGGTAAAGCAGAAAGCAGCTCTATCACTCACAGACAAAAAAAATATACGTTTACTTTCCTCACCCAGCAGGGAATCACCAGCAGTTCTTTAGTTTAAGCAGACTTGAAAAAATCTTTTCAGAAAAAGACAAGGACCCAGAAATTCACTGTGTATTATCCATGATTCCTCCAAAAACATTCTCCTTCATATGGCATTGTGTTCTCAATATTTTCTCTGGTTACAGCCCTCTGATACCACCTGTAAAGAAAAGTAAGAGAGTTTCTGGTGTCCTGCCCAGATTCCTCCTAGTCATTATGAATAGCAGTTCGAGTCTCCTGTGGAAAGAGGAAGCTGGCCTAGTTGGGCTAACCTTTTCAACGAAGGGTAAATAAATAAAATAATAAACATATCTGCATTGTACCATTAAAGAGGCCATCTTAATGTTAATGGCTTTAAACAAATCAAATATAAGATACTACTGTAAAGTTGAAACCATATGTTAGGCACTGTTTTTGCACACCATTCTAAGCAGACTTATCCATGTATTCAATTTTTAAAGTTTTTGTTATGCTTGTCGACCTACCTCATAATGAACTTTTATTCTCCCAGTGCTGATACACTTGGCACCTGCCCCTATATGGTATAACTCTACTGCTTAGTCAAGCAGATATGAGCTATGGTGGTTAACATGATTTGTACCTAGTGAAAAGGTGCATGCAGAGGGATGTATACCATTGTCAGAGAGTTCTCCTGGAGACTGTTTGCACTGGGGGGGGGGGGTGCATATGACACTGATACAAGTCAGAAGCCTTTGTTATAGTCTATTTGGGATCTCAAATTATGAAGTGTTATAATGCATATGGATTCCTTTTACAAGGGGAGCAAAGAGTAGAGTGGGGTGCAGCACTCCCATTTTCCCTCAGTCCACACTGTTGCAAAGGGCTGTACCAAGCTAGTGGAACTGAATGATATTGCAGCAGATGGGGATTTGCTTTACCTGAGTGAATTACGGCAGTGATAGAAACACTTATGACAAAATCAGTTTCTTCATTGAGTTAATTTATTTGTGTTGTAGGTATCTCAGTTGGCTCCTCCCCAAATCCTGAGTTCTCAGCAGTTGATGTTGATCAGATACTAATTCAGAAGATAACAGAGAAGCAAGAAGATGTGAAACGAGCATTCCAGATCTGTGATACTGATCACTCATTGGGTGTCACGAAGGGAGAGTTCCGCAGAGTTATTGAAAACTTCATTCTTCCTCTTACACAAGTACAGTTTGATACTCTGCTAATAAAGGTACAGTAGCAGCACTATTGACAATAACACTTCATTTTTCTTAAAAAATATAGTCTGTGTGTTGATACACCTTTATGTTCTACACGGAATTCTTCTGATACAACTGGAGCTAAGCAGTAGTCTGTATCTTCTGAATAAACTTTACTTTTGTCATATAGAACATGCAGAAACCTAATGTAATTATGGGGAGAATATAAGGGTTGAGGTAGCAGCATGCAGATTTTGGTCCTCAAAACAGGGAAGTTGGAGTTGGCTGGTTTTCATAGTTATAGGGAACCATCTTTGAACGTGTCTGTTTGTGACTACAAAGCAGTCTATTATATTCCTAATTAATTTGAGTGCAGCAAATGTCCTGCTTACATACATGTATACCTAAGTAAATAAATAGCCCCAGAATTATAAAATAACCAAGGAATGAATGTGTGCTTCGCATGACTACTTTTGTAATAAAGCAAGCGAGAGTCTGAACAGGGAACTGGTTTGGGGGGGGGGGGCAAATGAAATTCCTTTTCATAAGTTTGAGATTTTAGGTTTATAGGTGTTTACAAGGTGTGTGTGTGTGTGTGTGTGTGTGTGTGTGTGTGTGTGTGTGTGTTGGGGGGGCAAATGGAATTCCTTTTCAGAAGTCTATGATTATAGGTTAGGCTCATAGGTGTTTACTAGGCTAATGACCACAAGGGGCTTTTTAAACCTAGCCATGCATCTCAAATCTCTGACAAGTTCTTATACCCTTGATAAGTATAAACAGGGTCTTGGGAGATGAAACATTTTCAAGCAGGGGCCTGGGAAATAAACCATTTACAGGCTACCTGTGTCCATTAGAGACATAGGTGTCAAACCAGGGATCAGTTTCTTTTTCCTCATCCAATTGTCCAAGTTGCATTTAAATTGGGTTAAGGAGGAACTCTGATTCATATGGACGGGGATCCTGTTCTAGAGAATGGATAGTCTCTGGGCTACATACCTGTCTTGCCAGTAGGTCCTATTTATATCACAGGCAAAGTTTAAGTCTAGAAAGGGCAATACTTATGCTCTTTGTTTTGTGGATATGCAGGAGGTCCATCAAAGTGGGGGCTTGACAATGCCTTGTATACCAGGCATAGATCTCCATTCAACAGTCTGTAGGAGACAGAATACAGGGATAGGGCCGTGAGTCAGTCTGCATAGGATGGCTACTTACGACCTGTATTCTTTTATTGAGGAACCTCTGTGGAAGTTCCAGTTGTTGGATATGCGTGGTTAGGTACATAGCAAAGGGGACATTGTACTTAATAGGTCTGATGAATGCCAGATACAGTGGAATAATGACTTTCTTGGACCTAGTTGCCATTCCTTTATTTATAAATTGCACAACATAAAATGATTTCCTCACTACTGTAGACACATGATGATCAAAGTCTAGATTACTGTCTATGAGTGTCCCCAAGTCCCTGTCTACTGGGTGGATTCTTAGGGGTGTGTTGTCAGTATGATAGTTACCAGGGGTGGATAACTTCCTAGAAGATACTTTTATAAATTTCTTGGCATTTAGTTTTAGTCCATGGCTCTGACAGCAGTTATTTGCCCTTGTCAACTATTCCTGGAGAACACTTGTGTCAGTGGGGGATTCAATGACAGCCCCTAATTTGCAATAATCTGCAAATTTAGTCAGCCAGAGGCCTGATATTAACCTTGATTTCAGAGAAGTAAATACCAAAAAAAGGAACGGTCCCAGAAACGATCCCTGAGGGACTCCACTGGTGACTGCCCTTGTTTATTAGAGATGGACTGCCCAGTTCTAATTTCCTGGGTCCTATCTGTGAGCCAGCTAGCTATCCATTGGGTGAAATAAGGGTTTCTACCTAAACTCTTGAGTTTGTCAACAATGCCAGAGTGGGGTATTGTCAAATGCCTTAACCAGGTCAGTGTAGGCAGTGTGAACCATTTTGCCCTCATCCATTGCATTGGTGGCTTTCTCAAAGAGATCCCTTGACTAAACCAAACTGGGTTGGACCCAGTGTTTGGAGGTTTCCTATGTCATTATTGGTCATTTCCATGATGATTCTTTCCATGGCTTTGCAGATGTGACTAGTGAGACTTATAAGTCTGTAATTTCTAGGGTCTTTAGGTGGTTCACCTTTGAGCACAGGGGTGACTGTTGCTGTTCTCCTTTCACAAGGCACAAGGTCTGTTTGGAGGTTATAGTTAAATAGCAGTTCCAGAGGTTCTGATAGGTCATGTATCATGTTATTTAGAAGACATCCTGGAATATTGTCTGGGTCCATTGATGCAGTGTTCTTGGCCTTAGAAAGAGCATTAAGGACCTGTTCCCTAGGGATAGCGGGGGGGGGGGGTGTTATATTTGGTGGTATTTCATAAGGTAAGGTTGATGGAGAAAGAGAGGGGTAAGGCTGAAACTGAAATTGTTGACAAGTAGGTTTGCTGTTGTCTTCAGTTTCGATGTAGGTGGCTGCATTAACTCGGCTCTGCACACAATTGTGCATTGCCTTTGAGGTTGCAGACATAGCTAAAGAATGCCTTGCAGTTGTTCTTGGCCTGGGAGGCAAAATTTACCTTAAATTTGGTTTTGTTAGACTTTATTTGTCCTCTGAGTTGTTTGTTTAGTTTAATGGGAATGCTTTTATCCTGCTGGGTGCTGCACCTCCTAATTTTTGCCATTATTGTTTTTCCTTCTGTTCTACAGCCTATTGATGTTGTAATTCCACCAGGGTGGCTTGTTTTTTGAGTTAGTTCTATTACCATGGGTACCATAGGGTTTTTGTGAACAGTTGCGTGTAGGCAGCAGTGTTCTCAGGGTTTATGGGAGCTTGAAATTTTGCCAGGTTATTTATTAATAGAACAAAGTTAGCCTTAGAGTAATTCCAGAATATCCCAGGTTTAGCAGGGCTTCCAGGTTTTAGTTTTATGTCAAAGGAGACCATTTTGTGGTCAGACCGTACCAGGGTAGACTTTGCACTAGGGGGTGTGCAGCACTCTCACATATTAGTAAGGACCATATCCAGTATGGTTGCACCCTTTGTTGGTGTATTGACAGTCTGGTCCAGGGAGTTTGTGTTTGCAAAATCCATGAATCTCTATGCCTGAATGTTTGGTGTCATATATGATTCCCAATTAATACTGGGGTAATTAAAGTCACCCATGAATATTGTAATGGGTTAGATGGTGAGTGTTTCCAATAGGTTTAAATACATGGTATGGGTTCCCTGGTTCATAGAGGGGGCCCTATAGCTTGCAAGGAAGTTTTTTCCTTGGTGACAGTAAAAGTTCATGAGACTGTAAGTGGTTGTGGCCTACCTGATTATGGATCATTGGAAATGGTATACAATTTGAAGTAACAAGGTGACCAGAGATGTATACCAGCAGGGTTCAGTACTCAGAACTATGAATGACATAAAAGTGTGCAGTGGGGTGGATGCACACTGTGGTGAAAAGGAAGAGTGGGGCTTTAGCTAGGCTGTAAGAACATCAGAAATGTGGCAACTATTATTTACTATAGAGAAGAGCAGAGCAATGCATAAAAAATGGGTATCAGTGGTACAGCTTAAAATGGGGTTGAGCCACTGATAACCACAGTAATGGAAGAGACACATAGTGGATGTTGTTAAAGCGTAGATAAATCAGAAATACTTTATTTACTTTTATTATCCAGGAATGTCCAGATGGGAAACCCAATTTTAGTGGAGTCCCAAGGAGCTAAAAAAAATCAAATGTGTATTTTTTATTTTTATTCATTTGTTAATTGGGAAACCAAGGCACAAGCCTTTCTTCACTAGTAACTTAGAACCCCACACCAGGCAAATAGATATGGAAACAGTCAAACCTCAGACTACTGAATAAACCTTGTTAGAGACTAAACTGACATACTTCATAAGGAAAACAATGGTAAACAACACAAAAAGCAGAAGTAAGGTACTAAAAGGAGTGTCAGCTACACAAAAATGACTATTCTAGAAAAGATAGTACACTATAGTTATTATAAACATAGTAGCAAGGTGTGATAAAAACATTTCAGGTAACTCCTGTAAACAGGCAATTGATGTCAAAAAGTACTGAGATAGATGACAGAAAAGTGCAGTGTATATGATGGCCAGAACAAGTAAGGTTACCCTGTTATTGTAAGTAGTAGGTGAAAGTTAAAAAGTATCTGTCAAAGCCATATGTTGACTTACATAATGTTGGTGGTACTTAATATGTAATGTCATAGCATGCTGCATTAGGTATTTTGAATTATACCGATTGCTTAATAGCCCTGTGGTTGACTGAAAAAAAATGAAAAAGGGTAGCGTTAGTCAAAACGGAGGAGTTATTGAAACACTGTAGACATGAAACTACTCCACACCCAGGTTACAATAAACAATGCAAACCACAAAATTTTGTCATGTATGATTGCATTCATTCCATGTCACATGAATAACAGACCCAGTTCCTGATAAACTTAATAATCTTACATAACAGAAAATATTTTTCAGTGACTTTAATTACTCCTCCATTGACTGAGAAAACTGTGCCTCAGACATTAATTGTGGGCAGAGTCTACTAGGTTTCATAAACTGTAACAGATGATAAAAATGCTGAAAAGGAGTAGAAACCTACTAGATGTCACCCTGACAAACATCCCTGCCAGCTTTGCTGAAGTTCAGTGCAACTCCTTTTACACGATGATCACAAATGCTGTGATGTTCTTCATATACATGAAACCAAACCTAATAAAGGATGTTGGGGAAGAGGCAAACTGTACATTAAACCCTGATTGGAGAACAAATGATGTCCTTCCATACCACTCTTGCTGTATTCCTTACTCATAGGATCCCCTGCCAAGGGTAGGCCAACATCAGGCCAGCATACCAAAGCCTTTGGATTTTAAAGCTGTACATCACACATATGCTCTCGTCTCACAGTGTAGGGCATAAAGGTGACATACGAATGTACATACCACAAATCTTCTTTGCCTCCAGTCCACACGCCATCTTTGATGGTCAGTGTGAATGCTCCTTCATCTGCTGGTTACCAAACTGTTTTCAAATAAGTGTCCCTTTGGGGTTTGTCCTTCTTATCTTGACTTTTTCTTTTTGTTATGAGGTTACATGTCATCCAAAAAAGGAAGATGTAATTGTGGGAGACAGATAAACCATAAGGACAGTCATGAGCAGTGTTTGTTTTGCTCGGGTACTTCTCATGACCATACATTGTGCCCAATTTGTCAAGCATTTGTCCCTCAAACTCTTTGTAGTCATCTCTCCTCCTTGTCCATCTACTTAGAGAACCAACGTCTTAAGTTGTTGGCTTAGGGTGCAATGGGGGAATCGGCACGGCCAGAGGGACTGCTGTCTCCCAAGAAAAAGACCAAAAAGTTAGGTCAAATTTGGCTGCTGTACTATCCCCCTCGTGGACATCTCTCACAAGGCTGGCAAAAGCTCAGAAGATCATCCGGTTGTCCTATTGGATTAATATGCCATAACCACTTTGGAGGCCAGCAAGGATCCGGCTTCTTGCACGTCCTCAGAGGCTATGCAGATGCCCATTACGGATGTTGAGGGAGTACTGCAACTGATCATATCCGAGGGACTGAGGGGCATTCCACATATTCTTGTTAGGGAAGAGGTTTCTACTACATTGATTGAATGTCGGCAAGGGTCCAAACCTGAAAATAATAACATTCTTCTAAAAGATAAAACTTATGTTACTTCATTATTACATTTGCACTACCTAACTCCAATAAAAATTAAATTGTATATTTTTTTTAAATGTTAAGGGCAGATTCAATATACCCTACATGGTCTACTAATACAGTGTGCTTGATGTTTTAGCGCACTGTTTTATATTCAGTAAACAGCTCTACATGGTGTGTAGATCTGCGCAACCAGAGTAAACACCATGGCATGCTAATTACAGCATAAGCAGCTGAACTGTATGCTTATCAGCAAATCAAAGCTGGAGGAGCTATTCAACAAGCTATAAAGTAACCATGCAGACTCAGTGCTGGTTTTCATTGCGAATTCCAAAACCTGTTGTAATATAGCCACGGAAAGAATTCTACACAGAATGTTAGGGGCTGCTGTTGCTTTAATTCATGAATATGTGCAACAGGCTGAAATCAATGCTGCTGGTGGTAATAGACTATGGCTAGAAAGGAGAAGAGTTTTCATACCCTTGTTAACTTATCACAGTCTGCATGAAGTGGAAATTGATTGTAGAGTGATACAGGGTAGATATTGACACACTGCAGGAACTCTGCAACTTGTGTCATCCTCAACTCAGACCCATAGCAAACTGAAGGGAACCAGTACTACTGGAGACAAAGGTATGTATAGCACTTAAAATTTTAGAGGAACCTTTCAGTGACCAACAGGGGGGCATGTTGGCATGCCACATGCATCAGCATCCAGGATCCTCCATCAGTTTCTGAATGCTATGCTCCAGTATGCCAGTGACCACATATATTTTCCCCGTACTCCTGAGGACAGGGCCACAAATATGTAGAATGTCTACTCTGTAGCACACTACCCTGATGTACTGGGTGCCATAGATTGTACACACATAGAAATCAGTTCACAACCTGGTGAACAGAGACGGGTTTACATAAATAGAAAGGGCTTCCAATCAATTAACTACCAAGTTGTGTGCAATGCTAAGGGAATCATCTTGAATGTGTGTGCTGGCAAACCAGGCACTTACCACAACTTATATAAACTGGCACACCTTCCAGCTGTATCAGATGTTCACTAGGGGTGGTATCTCACAGGGTAATTTACTGGGGGATACAGGTTATGCACTGGAACCATGGCTGATGATGCCCATCAGAAATGCACACAGACCTTCTGAATAACACCATAATGAAACACACACACAAACCAGAATTATCATAGAGCATGTGTCTGTGCTGCTGAAGTCATGGCTCTGGTGCCTGGATACATCTGGGGGAGTCCTGCAGTACAATCCATGTACATATACTGAAATATTCAACATCTGTGCCATGCTTCACAACATCATCCTGAGAAAGCAGCTTCAGCATGATTAACAAGAGGAAGGGGCACACATCCCACCACCATTAACAAGGTCACCACAGCCACAAACAGGTGAGGAGACAGAGGGGAAACCAACAGCTGCTGTGGGAGATGTAGGGATGATCAATATGCCCACACATTGGCTAAGAGACAACACATAGCACACTCATTCTCCACCTAAGGGGCTAAATCCTTAATCCTGTGCACATACATATATTAACATTGATGCCAGGCAATGCTGACAACCTTTACCTACCCATGTAATGACCGTGTACTCCTAGCATCAAACAGACTCAGCCCTGAATTAAAACTATAGCAACTGCTGGATTTACAAGGTAAGTGTTGAACCTGGAGTGTTAAAACAGAATTGTGTAATAATACAAATGAATGGCATGTCCTTGCATGTTGTTACTTGGTAATGTAAGTAAAAGGTGGGTGATTTGTACAGCAGTGACTTTAATGTGTGACAGCAGAGATTTATGTGACTACATGTGTCCTGTATCAAGTAATATGCCTCAGCCATCAAAGATTCACGCATTCATAGGATAATGCACATAAGTATCACATAAATCAAAGATCTTCTTCAATGTAACACATAAAAGGTAGTATTTCGGTATTACTCATTTGAGAAACATAAAACAGTAAAGATAAGGACCTTCCAAGATAGCTGCACACTGAATGACAGCTTGTTTCTAGCTCTCCCAATATGAAAACAGAGACTCAGCAGAGAAGACCAGTGGACTTGTATTTATAGGTAAATGTCAGTAACTGGCAAGTCCGTGCACTGCCTGGATGCCAAGAATAAAGAAATACAGAAGATCTGGAAAAAAATCAGCTTCAAAAAGTGAGGAAGAAATACTGAGTGGGGAAAGTTCTGCAGCTGTTTAGCAAAAAGCAATGCAACCTTCAGACATGACTTCCAGTAACCTACAGGAGAATATAAGACAGCTGCAATATAGATCTGGTTAAACTAAACAAAACACTGATGGAGTACATTGACACAGACAACAAAACGCTGGAAAAATGGAAGAAGCTTTAAACACATATTCAGATGAGATGATAAAGCTCCAAAAATCAGGGGTCAAGACGAAGAAAAGGATAAAAAGAGTAGCACGCTGAAGGTAGACTCAAAAGGACAATCTTTAATTCAATGTAAAACGCACTGTACTACACAATGCCAATGCTGGTTCTTGTGCAAAACAGAAATAATTTTGTTAAAAAAACTCCACAATATCAATGCTGGTCCTTGTAGATAAAAAACGTTATTTAAGGTTGAATTAAGTGGTTTTGTTTCTGTACTATCAGAAACTTCCTCAGAATATCTTCACATTTGATGAATGAGATTTTATAGTAAACCACAACCACACCTTCAATAAAGACCACCCAATTAAAATCGCTATCTAATGCATAAAACATAAGCATCTTTTAAAAAACATAAATATGGTGCATTAAATTCACTCACAAATACATACTATATAGAATTAAAATGAATAAATATCTTAAAACTAAAAGGCTCTCTCTCTAAGGCTTTTAGCTTCAAAAAACATGTTATGGACAAGGATTCATTCAAGCCTGGCCATTCTGTAGCATTAGTCCTAATTTGCCATAATGTTTCTTGTCTCTCTCAGACAAGGTGCCGGGGACCCCCTCTAGTCCTATATTCTATTACTTCCACAATAAAAAAACTTGAATGAATTATCACTAAATTCTAGAATGTGTTTGGCTAAGGCATTTGTTTCTTTCCTGTTTTTTATGTCCCTCAAGTGCTCATATATTCTATTTTTTAATTTTCTCTCAGTTTTTCCAGTATAGAATCCTCTGCATTTGTTACACAAAGCACAATATACCACCCTTTCAGTGTTACAATCACATTTATTTTTTAACTTTATTTGCACCTTATTAATGGTGAATATGTTCCCCTCCCAAATGAATGGACAATAGTTGCAAGCTCCACATTTTTTCATATTGCCATTTGAGAAATGTTGGTCACCTTTATTTTTTTAGACATCTCCTTTTTCTAGGCACTACCGTAGGGTGTTCAAGTTTATTATGAATATCCTTGTTACTGGCAAAAACAACCCAATTTAGATATAAAATATCTTTAATCAAGTTGCTAGGTATGTTAAAAGTAGTAATAAAGGCTGTTTTATAGTCCCTCTGTTATATATTGTTGGATGTTGACCTAGTTAGTGCCATTCCTTCATCATTTTCATGATGATTATTAAAACTAGGAGGTTCCAGGGCAGGGATGGCCATGTCTGTTGTTATATTACTAGGATGGTTATAATCTGTAGGAACTCTTTCCCTCAATAATGGTTTAAAAAATCCGGATTCTCTTTTGTTTGTCACCTCTAACATAACACCCCTCACTAATCCGACTGGGTATCCTCTATTCAAAAGCATATTTTTCAACACTTCACATTCATCTAAAAATGAATCGAAGCAGGATACCATCCTCGCAGCCCTCAAACTGCCACTTCACTACACCTTTTTTCTGCCTATGGGGTGCCCACTATCGAAATGTCAGAAACTGGTAGAATAGGTGGGTTTTCTATAAATTTCAGCTAAAAAACATTGTAAGGTAAAATCCTTCTTCAATTTTAGATCCAAATAGGCAATTTCTTGATGGTTTATGTTATGGGAAAATTTTAAAAAACCTGTTGACTCATTAATGTATTCAATAAACTCAGAAATCATACTAAATGGTCCATTCCAAAAAATAAAGATGTCATCCAAAAACCATAAAAGGGTGAGTTCACAAGGCATATTTGCTCCCACTCTAACATGACTATGTTGGCATAGATACCACCTCATGACGCCCCCATTGCAACACCTTTCATTTGTAAATAGAATTCACCATTAAACAAAATGAAGTTATTCTTCAACACTATTTCCATTAATTGTTCAAATGTATTGATAACCCCTTGCTGTAAACCTTTTCTTAAAGATAATTGCCAAACCATTCCAAACCTGTGCCATGAGGGATGGAGGTATATAAATCCTTTACATCAATAGTGATAATTTATTTATTTATTTTTATTTTACATTTGTTGACCGGGCTAGTCTAACTGGATATATGTCCATTTTCAGTAGAGGACCGGGGAGAAAAGCTCCAAACATGATCAGTAACAAAGTTAACAATATATAAAAGGACATGTATATAAAAAATACAGTACAAAGGTAGAATTGGTTAAATGAAAAATATAGTAATAAAATTATGGGCTATAGCCATTGTACTAAATGTTAACTAAATATAAAATAAGAAACACTTGTTCAAAACACAAAACAGAGTAAGATCATTGTAATTTTACTTTTAATATAAATAATGAGGAAAAAAGTAGGTTTGGAGGATTAGGTTAGTGTGAGGGGAAAGGGATTTGAGCAGGAGGGGCAGAGGATTTCAGTCTGGGTTAGCACAAGGACAGAGCCACTGGGTTTTAAGATGATAAAAAGTACCATATTGCAAAAACTCAAGTTTGTTCATCCTATCCAAAAAGTCCCAAGAATCTTTCACTATAGTTAATTCATCTTTCAATAAATTATTCAGCTTTGTACCAATAAACTTAGAAATAGGCTGGGTAATAGAACCCCTAGAATCCACAATAGGTCTCGGGTGGGTGGTCTAAGTTTTTATGGATTTTGGGAAGTCCAAAAATAGTTGGAAATTTTGGATAGGCCACATTCATATAATTATATTCATCAATTGTGATATTATGTTCAATAAAAAGATCATTTAGTTCATTTTTTTATTCTCCTATGTGCTCCATTCACTTCATTTAGGGACACTACATGGTAAGTGTCACTTATTAGTACTTGTAACATTTTCTCTTGATACAGTTTATTGTCCATGTTTATAATCCCTCCACCCTTATCAGGTTTAATGATCCTTGCAGTGTTATTTCCTTTTATTTTTTTTTTCAAACTCAATTTTTCAGCTTTACTCAAATTCCCCACAGGACAGTTCCTAAATGTGTTATGAATATCTATTTCACATAACCTTTCAAACAACAATAAGGCTGGATGAATAGGTGGATTGTATGCGCTGTAAATTTGTAATGGATTACTTACATATTCTATATTTTGGAATACAATTTTCAGATTTAACTTTCTAATAAAAAGCTTCAAATCTACAATAGTGATAGCCATATTCAAATCACTTTCTGGGACAAAAGATAAACCCCTAGCCAAAAGATCACAGTCCACGATGTTAATAGACAGGGTAGAGAAGTTGAAGACTTTAAGGTCCCCATTCATGTTTAGATGAATAGTTAAAGCATTAGTTGTCTTATTATCAACCTGCTGATTATTCACCAATGTCCACGACTGTTGCCTCTCCAATTCCCCCTGGTGTTGCCTTTCGGGTGATAGTAGTTCTTGTTCTTTCGAAAATTTTATGAAAGTTTGTATAAAGTAAAGGAATATGGAAATCGAGAAAAGATACAAATGGAAATGTTGATGGAAGAATTAAATATGTCATGGTTAGAGATAGATGAGGCTTAACTACTAACAGGATAGGAGGAGATGATATAAAAATGGCTATGTATAACCAATTGTGAAGATTGGATAAAGATAGATGAAGGCTGCCAGCCTAGCCAGGTAGGATTTTATAGATAATTCTATCAATTGTAAATATGAATGTTGAACTACAGACTTGTTTTCTTAATTGAAAGCAATACTGGGAAATGTTGAACTACAAGCTTGTTTTCTTAAATGAAATAATATGCTGTGAAATGTTAAAACAATGTAGCAACATTGCCCTCTGCTGTAAAGAAAGCTAAGTCAATTATTTCTAGTCTGTCCTTTGAATTTGAAATTATTCCATGCCTGTCCCTTTGAAGTTAGAATTTGGAGTCGATGAGTCTGAGCATCCTGTCTATTGTTTTAACTGCAGGAATAATTACTAGAGTTTACATGTGGAAAGTCTTTTATTGATATAGATTCCTGCAGGTGCAAGATAACAATTATGTAGTATCTGTTAGTCTGGGAACACCAGGAAAGTGTAAAAGAAATGATGTAATGGGAACAAGGACTGCAATAGCAATTTAAACACAGAGAATCAGAAGGTATTAAGCATTTTTGTCTTGACCATCCAACTCACAGCACTGTCTTGCTCATATGCAAGTTATCTTAGACTTGTGTTTTCTTTTAGAAATAGCTAGGAACTAGAAAGATTAGACTGTTTTTCTGTGATGTTAGGACTGTATTACTGAATTATTTTAAGTATTTATGTGTGATCTCTGAACTCTTGACTAGCACTGTGTAGTAGAAAGTATTGTCTTGTGGTTTTAATTATTTATTATTAAATATTTTAAAACCTTTTAACTGTGGCTGTTTTCTTTGTAGAGATAATTTAAGCTCTTTAGAGTACCTGCATGCCTTTGGTAAAATTGTACAAAGCCACTCCAATAGCTTTAGTCGCGGGCTATACTACCAATTGGATAATAATATTGCACAGTAATAATTGGACACCCTTTTAAGGGCCTTTGAGTAGCTGATAAATATTAGCTGGGTGGTGGCAAGTGGTACTACTGTATAGTCTGGGTAAAAGAGGCACAGCTGGAGAACCTGTGCCAGCCTTCCCCAGAAGTGTCTGTGTGGTTGTATAAACTCTTATCTCAAAGTGTGTGTGTCAGCTACTTGGGCAGGGACACGAAGCAATGGTTGGACAGAGAGAGTGCTGGAGATTTTAGCTTGCCCTGCTGGCTGAGATCTGTACTCTATAGCTGTGCCAGTGGGGAGTCTTATTGGGGACCTGGAGAGCAAGGGAGTGAGCAACCCTGGACTGACTGTGGTCTCTGTGTGCTCTTAAAGGAAATTGCACTTACTGTGTGTATTTGTTATCCTTTCCTCATATATGAGATGCCCTCTCTGTTGTTAGTGGGGAGAATTGAGGCTCCTTGATTGCTGGGCTATGGCACAGACATCACATATTAATTGTTTGGCAGTGGTGGGATATCCACATCACATGTTAATTAGCTGGCAAATACTAATTGGCTTGTAGTGGTGTGGGTAGAGTGAATTCATGTAGCTTGTGTACAGTGAGCTTTGAAGGTGTTTTGCACTCTAAATCAGCCACGCAGTGAATATTCAGAGTTCAGATCACAATTGTTTTATTTCTTTTGTTAGCTTAGTCAGGGTGAGCAGGCAGCATGTCGGCAGAGGAGTATGGAAAGCTGACAAGGAGCCAGCTGGTGGCGATGTGCCAGGCTAGGGGACTGGTGCATGGAATCCTGACTAAGGCAGACCTGATTGCAGCCTTGATTACAGCTGCAACAGAAAACAGCAACCAGGAGGACAGTCAGACTCTAAGTGGAGATCTAATACCCTCAGAGAATGGACAGCTCAACCTTTCTTTAGTGGACTTAAAAATCCATCTGGAGCTAAAGAGACTTGAGTTCATGGCCAGGCGCATGAAATTATAAGTAGCTGGGAAACTGAGGCATCTAGAGAGTGTGGAGAATGAGAAACTGCTATGCCAAGAAGCTGAGGAAAAAGACAGGCAGAGGCAGCACGAGAATGAGATGCTTACTCTTCACCAGAGTCATGGAGGTAATGGGGAAAGGAGTAAATGGACCCCAGAAGCACAAAAGGCCATAAATTTCTTCTGCAGTTTAAAGACGGGGATAATTTTGATAGTTTCATTCATAAATTTGAGAGGGTATGCAAACAGTATGAAGTTGACCAAGGGCTCTGGATACGGTTCCTGACCCTCTTACTCCATGGTAAAGCTAAAACTGTATTCTCTAAACGGTCTGACGCTGCATGTTTTAATTATACTGCTGTTAAGAAATGTCTTTTAGAACTGTTTAAGCTAATGCCTGAAATGTATAGGAAAAAGTTTTGTGAGCATAGACGCAAGGCAGATGAAAGTGCGTGTGAATATGTTGCTTAATTGAGCACTTATTTCCATAGGTGGGTGAGTGGATGTCAGGTCACCACTTTGGAAGGACTGGCAGACCTTTTGGTGAGGGAACAAGCCCTTAGCACTTTGCCTGAGGACATGAGGATCTGATTAGCTGATAGACAATGTGCTACTTCAGATGAGTTGGGGAAGAAGGGAAACCTATACCTGGCAAGCAGGGCAGCCCTGCACAGGAATGGGACTCCCAATACTGCTCATGGGTCTAAAGGAACCCATGGTGGGCAGCACAGACTGCCACAGCAGAATTTGCAAGTAGCAGGGGAAGCCACTAGTCCAGGTACACATCCAGGAGCTAGGGTTAAATGTTTTGAATGCAACCAGTGGGGGGCCATGTGGCATACAGGTGTCCACGGAGGCAAGGTGGGGAACCAAAGGTGAGGGAGCCAGTAAGTGGGAAAGACAAAATGCCAATATTAGGTTGTCTTGAGACAACAGGGGTACTAAACTACCATCCTGCAGATGTCCTGAGAGGGAAGGATGTGGATGAGGCAGTACCATGTGCTTATGCAGTTACACTCAGGCTAGGACACATGCATGTAGATCTTGTATCCTGGGGGGAGACCCAGACGGACTGCATACTTACAGCCAGGACTGGTAAGGTAGTTACTTCAGGGAGGGAGCTACTCTGTAGCATTGAGACTGAAGGTGAGCCACATCTGCTTGGGGTACTGATGTTCCGTTGGACAGAGTGACTGCAAAGGTAGAGGCGAGTAGAAGTACCCAGGCTGACAGTGAGTCACCACTCTGAGGATGCCAGACTTCCTGTGGAAGGGGAGCTGGGAAGGGTTACAAGGAGAGAGTTGAGACAGGCCCAGCCCTCAGACCCTACATTGCAAGGCCTGAGGCAGGTAGCTAGGGAAGCACCTGATACTCAAGGAAAGGGGGAATCTGTATACTGGGACAAAGGGTTACTATACAGAGAGTGGACCCCTGAGGGCGGGCTAGAAGGTGAGAGAGTACAGCAGTTGATAGTACCTAGAGCCTACAGTCTGACGCTTCTAGCCATAGCCCATGATTTTCCCTTGGCAGGTCGTATGGGCATAAAACATACAAAGAGGCATATTATGCAGAACTTCTATTGGCCTGGAATTTCCAGAGATGTAACAGGGTACTGCAGGACCTGTGAGCAGTGCCAAAAAGGTAGGCAAGGCAGGAGACAAGGTGAGAGCTCCTTTGATGCCTTTGCCTGTGATTGAGGAGCCATTTCAGAGGGTAGCCATGGATATTGTGGGTCCTCTGATTACCCCAAGTTCCACAAGGAAAAATTATATCCTAGTGGTAGTGGATTATGCTACATGATACCCTGAGGGCAGTGGCTTTGTCCTCCATTGAGGCAGAGAAGGTGACAAATGCTTTGTTTGAGATTTTCAGCAGGGTAGGTTTCCCAAAAGAAATACTGACTGACAGTGGTGCCAATTTCATGTCAGACCTGCTGGTTTGTCTGTGGAAGTCCTGTGGGATGAAGCACATGAAGACCACCCCCTACCATCCCCAGACTAATGGTCTTGTTGAGAGGTTAAACTCTACAATCAAGTCCATGCTATGGGCATTTGCAGATCAGTTTAAGAGGGAATGGGACAAATATTTGCCCCATCTGTTTGCTTACAGAAAGGTCCCCCAGGAATCCACAGGTTTTTCACCCTTTGAGTTGCTGTATGGGCATAGGGTGAGGGGACCTCTACATTTAATTTGAGATGAGAGGGAAGGTGAATGCGAGTCTCATAAGGAGTCTGCTGTGGCATATGTCCTAAACCCCAGGACAAGGGTCAGGGAACTCATGGGCTTGGCCCAGGAGAACCTGGCAGAAGCCCAACAACAGAAAAAGGTGTAATATGACAGGAATGCTTGAGTTAGAGAGTTTGCTGTGGGGCAGCAGGTAATGGTTTTCATTCCTGTCAGACACAATAAACTGCAAGCAGCTTGGGAGGGATCCTACAAGGTGGTAAGAAAGGTAAGTGATGTTAATTACATGGTGGAACTGCTAGGCAGAAGGCAGGGGCACAAATTGTACCATGTTAACATGATGAAACCTTACCATGATAGGGAGGCCCTAGTGCTGAACATTTCCAGTGGATTGCAGGAGTCATCTGAAGGAGATCTGGGGACTGATCTCCTCAGTAAGGCTTGGGCTAACACCTCAGTGGAAGGGGTAGTAATGTCCCAGCAGCAATCTCCTACCCAGGTTCGAGAAATCCGAGCAGTGTTGCAGGAATTTGGGGACATGTTCACTGGAAAACCAAGGTGCACCCACCTAGTGCAGCACCTGGTGGATACAGGACCCCAAAGGCCTATTAGGCAAACCCTTTATAGGGTGCCTGAGAGAGTCAGACAGACTTTTAGGGGAGAGGTACAGGAGATGTTGGAACAAGGGGTGATTCAAGAGTCTAACAGTCCCTGAGCCTCCCCATTGGTGCTGGTGCCAAAGAAGGATGGCAGCACCAGGTTCTGTGTGGACTACAGGAAATTAAATAGTCACACAGAGTCGGATGCTTACCCCATGACTAGGACAGATGAGGCCCAAGTGCAGCTGGGTGGGGCTAAGTATCTTACAACCATTGATCTTACTAAGGGTTACTGACAGGTGCCATTCACTCCCAGCTAGAGAGAGATTTAGCCATTGTGACTCCTTTTGACTTGTATGAGTTCACAAAGATGCCCTGTGGGATGAAGAATACCCTAGTGACTTTCCAGAGCCTGGTAGATAATATCCTTGCAGGAGCAGGAGGGTTTGCCCTTGCTTACCTAGATGATATTGCCATCTACAGCCATTCCTGGCCAGAGCACCTTCAGCATGTCAGGGAGGTGCTGGGCAGACTACAGAGTGGAGGGTTGACCATTAAGCCAAGCAAATGTCAGGTGGGTATGGCGGACATCTCCTACCTAGGACATAGAGTGGGGAGTGTTAAGATAAGGCCAGAACCTGCCAAAGTGGAAGCCATTCCGGCATGGCCTGTACCTGTTACCAAAAAGCAGGTGAGGTAATTTTTAGGGACAGCAGGGTACTAGAGAAAGTTCATCCCCAGTTATAGTAACATAGCTGCTCCCCTCACAGACCAGACAAGGAAGAACAGGCCAGATCAGGTAGTGCGGACCCCAGCATGTGAGCAGGCATTCCAGAAGCTTAAAGAAGCTTTGGGAGGACCCCGTGCGTTAGCCAGTCCAGATTACAGCAAGGAATTTGTTTTGCAGGTGGATGCTTCAAACCCTGGGTTGGGGGCTGTACTTAGCCAGATTTCTTCAGAGGGGGAAGAGCACCCATTGGTTTTTCTCAGTTGTAGGCTCCATCCCATGGAGGAATGCTTTGCAGCTGTAGAAAAGGAATGTCTAGCCATAGTGTGGGCACTGCAGAAACTTCAGCCTTATCTTTATGGAAGGCAATTCACTGTTATGACAGATCACAACCCCCTAATATGGTTAAACATAGCCAGCCAGCAAAATGCCAAGTTGCTAAGATGGAGCCTAGGGTTGCAAGTATATGATATGTAAGTGCAGCACCACAGTGGGGTTAGCAATGCCAATGCAGATGGGCTCTCAAGGCAGGGAATGGGGTAGGTACACTCAGACCTAACCCTCTCAAGCGGCATTTCTCAGGGGTCACTTGAAAAGCTAGCTTGAGTTCGCCAGAGAGGGAGATATGTGAAGATTGGGTGAAGATAGATGAAGGCTGCCAGCCTAGGCAGATAGGATTTTATAGATAATTATATCATTTGTAAATATGAATGTTGAACTACAGACTTGTTTTCTTCATTGAAATAAAATACTGGGAAATGTTGAACTACAATCTTGTTTTCTTAAATGAAAGAATATGCTGTAAAATGTTGAACTACAGTGTAGCAACATTACCCTCTGCTATAAAGAAAGCTAAGTCAAGCATTTCTTGCCTGTCCTTTGAAGCTGAAATTATTTCATGCCTGTCCCTTTGAAGTTAGAATTTTGAGTTGATGAGTCTGGAGTGGAAAATCCTGCCTATTGTTTTAACTTAAGGAATAATTACTAAAGTTTAAATGTGGAATTTCTTTTATTGATGTAAATTCCTGCAGGTGCAAGATAACAATTATATAGTATCTGTTAGCCCAGAAACACCAGGAAAGTGTAAAAGAAATGATGTAATGGGAACAAGGACTGCAACAGCAATTTAAACAGAGAGAATCAGAAGGCATTAAGCATTTTTGTTGCGACTGTCCAACTCACAGCACTGTCTTGCTCATATGTAAGTTATCTTAGACTTGTGTTTTCTTTTAGAAATAGCTAGGAACTTGAACAATTAGACTGTGTTTTTCTGTGATGTTAGGACTGTACTACTAAATTATTTTAAGTATTTATGTGTGATCACTGAACTCTTGACTAGCACTGTTAAGTAGAAAGTATTGCCTTGTGGTTTTTATTATTTATTATTAAATATTTTAAAACCTTTTAACTGTGGCTGTTTTTTTGTAGAGATAATTTAAGCTCTTTAGAGTACCTGCATGCCTTTGGTAAAATTGTACAAAGCCACTCCAATAGCTTTAGCCATGGGCTATACTACCATTTGGATAATACTATATAGTGTTTTGGCTTTTCATGGTTAGGGGTCGCCACAGCGGAACTCCGGTCTGCTAATGATTGGCAGTGGATTTTTACGGTGCCGAGTTGCCAGCCCGACGCCCAACCTCCAAAGAAGGCACACCCATTCACGCACGCACCTACCTGCATGTCTCTAACGTTAGTCGACCACGGAGAGGACATGGAGACTCCACACAGAAGGTGCTCAAGCTGAGAATCGATTGGGAGAACCTCTTGCTGTGAGGCAACAACACTAACCGCTGCACCTTTGCGGCCTAATAATACTCTTGCACAGTAATAATTGGACACCCTTTTAAGGGCCTTTGAGTAGCTGATAAATATTATCTGGGTGGTGGCAAATGGTACCGTATAGTCTGGGTAAAAGGGGCACAGATGGAGAGCCTGTGCCAGCCTTCCCGAGAAGTGTCTGTGTGGTTGTATAAACTCTTATCTCAAAGTGTGTGTGTGTCAGCTACTTGGGCAGGGACACGAAGCACTGGTGGGACAGAGAGGGTGCTGGAGATTTTAGCTTGCCCAGCTGGCTGAGATCTGGACCGTATTGCTGTGCCAGTGGAGAGTCTTATTGGGGACCTTGAGAGCAAGAAAGCGACTAGCCATGGACTGACCGTGATCTCTGTGTGCTCTTAAGGGAAATTGCACTTACTGTGTGTATTTGTTATCCTTTCCTCATATATGAGATTCCCTCGCTGGTGTTAATGGGGAGTATTGAGGCTCCTTGATTGCTGGGCTTGGGCACAGGCATCACACCAATCTAAAGGAAAGTCCCAGGAATAGATGGTAATCCTGTGGAAGTTTGGAAGCTAGGAGGGAAAACATGATAAAGATCTGGAAGGTTTTGTTTAACAGTATTTTAAGAGGAGGGGAAGTGCCCACATCCTGGAAGAAGGCAGTGGTAATGGTAATACCTAAAGAGGGTAAAGATCCAGCTTCATACAGGCCCATTTCAATACTAAACTATGATTATAAAGTGTTTGTTTAAAATGGCTAAAAGAATGGCAAAAGTGATACCAGAATTGATGGATATGGATCAGTGTGGTTTTGTGGAGAGGAGGCAATATTTGACAATATTAACAGAACATTGATGATCTAGAGGGAAGCAGAATGTAAGAACATACCACTGTTAATGGTGGGTCTTGATGCAGAGAAAGCATTTGACAGAGTAGACTGGGACTTCATGAGCTGGGCAATGGAAGCATTTGCTGGGCAATGGAAGCATTTGATTTCCCTGATACAATTATAAGGCTGATTAGGAGTATATATGAGGGATCAAAGGTGAAAATTAAAGTGGATAGGGTCCTTTCTGATAACTTCTGCTTGAGTAAAGGAACCAGGCAGGGTTGTCCATTTCCCCTTTATTGTTTGCATTATATTTAGAACCATTGGCAAAAAAAAATAATGGACTCGGAAATTCAAGGATATAATTGGCATGGTAGTCAGGAAAACCTGACTGTAATTGAAGATATTATTTTATACATGATAAACCCGGAAAGGGATATTACAGTGTTGTGGAACATTTTAAGACAGTTTCATATCTTCTTGGGATACAAAATTAATGAAGCTAAAGCAAAGGCAAAAGTGGTAAATTATGTACCCAAACATGAATTTGTCCAACACTATCCATATTTATGGGGCATGATAAAATGAAGTATTTAGGAGTATGGATTAGAAGTGAGACTGTTGTGGAAGCTAAGGATATGTGGGAAGAGAATCAACAGAAGGTAATACAAAAATTGAGAAAAATTGAGAAATTGGAAGCTTTGTTATAGGGATATGGATACAAAGATACAAGCAATTAAAATGTTTTTAGTCCCCTTTGTCTTATACACAGGTCAGGCATACTTTTATCAACCAGAGGATAGGCTGTGGATAGCAATTAAAAAGAGTTGAATGATTTTATTTGGGAAGGGAAGACAGCAAGGGTCAAGTGGATAAACTAATTCTTCCAATAGAATAAGGTGGACTAGGATTACCCAATTTCTGGGGTATTTTAGAGCAACACAGTTAAGGCTGTTATACATAACACAAGCAGAAAAGTATAATTCAAAATGGAAAAGAATGATGATGATATAGAGGGAAGCTCAAGAAATAAGGCAAGCTTGGGATTGTGGATGCAGACTCTTGAGGAGAACAATAATCATGCAAATTATTATGTTCATAAAACAGCAGGGAGTATTCTAGAACTAAACCAGCACAAGAATGGACAAAAGAGAGTCTGATGATAGGGATGACTGTGGTTTGGGATACAGATAATAGGCAAGAGGGGGCAGAAATTTATTGGACAAAACTGGCAAAGGAACCAAGGTATTGGGAGCAAATAACTAGAAAGGGAAGGGTAATAGCATGGGAAGAGGCCAAGAATCTATTTGGACTGCAGGTTAGAGATTGCCTTCCCTATGAAGGATTGATATCAGGGTATAGGCAAAGAGAAATAAATAAATGAAAGACCAGCACTGGTAGAGTATTTAATAGCATCTAGAAGGGAAGCTGCCATTAAAAAAGGAATAATTAGTAGAGTATATAAAATATTGCATGGTAATTGTAAGAATCAATCAGAGGAGCTTAAAAAGGACTGGGAAGACAGATTGGATAAACAACGCATAAAGAGACAATGAGGGGATACATGTATATCTCTGAAATATGCAACAAAGTCTAGAAGATTTAGGATCTTTGTCTGGAAGTGTTTACATAGGTAGTTTTGTGCCCCAAGTAGACTCAAAAGAATTTTTCCTTGGGTGAATAGCAAATGTTGGAAGTGAGAGGGGCAAGAAAGAGGTGGCGGGGAACATATTTTTTGGGAGTGTAATGAGCTGGCTGACTTCAGGGATTCCCTGCGGTACACTCTGTCAGACATGCTGGGTGAGCGTATTGGATTAACTGGAGAGATGGTTTTTTTTGAGCTATGATACAGAATCAGAATTGCTTAGACATAGTAAAGCCTTGCTGAGTCTAATTATGGTGGCTGCCATAAAAGCAATTAATAGAAAATGGAAATTTAAGTCTAGGCCAACTTTACTAGAAGTAGCGAATATAGTAATTAAAATAAAACAACTGAAATTGAGATCTTTAAAAAAAAAAGATGGAACAAACAACAAAGAAAAATGGGAATTGTGGGAACAATATATGCAAATTTGATTGAGCCATATAATGCTTTACTGATAATGACTGGATAGATTATAAGTGATGTATAATGTTTGCAACTACAGTTTCAGTGGTATCTGTGATGTATAATGTTTGCAATGAAAGTGGTGTCAGTGTTTTTTTTTTCGTTTATAGAAATGTAAGATTACTTATGCATACGTGATAATTGAATAAGGATGTTTATTGAAAAAAAATTAAACAGTGAAGATATTCAAATATAAAAAAGAATTGTGTGGTTGTAACATATTATAATCACACATAAAGCAAGGTTGGATCCAAAGCAAGGAGAGTAATAATAGCAAATCTTATTTATGCCAAAACAGAAATGCAGCTGGTCATCCCCACCCCAGAACAACAGGCAATAACACATTTTGCTAACAAACCAACGGTGAAATGCTAAAAGTGCCATCAAACTCTCCACAGAACATTCCATTTTATGCATTTCCCAGTCACCTCTGCCTGTGGCCTGCACTCCTGTAGAGGTGTGTGGGCCATCCTAGAAGGCTAACACCCCTGTGTCATTGACAGTATAGGATATTTACATTTCAAGGAAATAATAGAAGAGTGTAAAAATAAAAACAGTTGTAACTGTAGCACTTCTAATGACAATTAATAAGGCTGTGCATCTGAGAAAGTAAAATGCCCTGACAAACATGCCTATGCCATCAGTACACTTCTTAGAAATGCATACAGATAAAAGTAGAATTTGCTAATGTCCACATAATTTTTTAAGATATTTTTCTTACTGAAATTTCTGCATATCCAGTATGTAGATAAAAACGCAAGCATACCTTATGAAGGTCAGTAGTCTTCTGTGCATATAAATCCCAAAGTAATATCTTATTCTGTTATCAACATAAACACGTCTCTTCACCTTCAGGTTCCCTAACTACACAGTTCCCTTTTTATAGTCTAAATTCAGGGCTGTGAGCATGGTGAAGATGCATATGAGGTATGAACTCATTAGAATTGCTGAATCCCAAATACTTAACTTCTTATATCAGATGTAAAGATAGTGCAGGCACTCCCTCAATGTTTGTTACTAATGGATTGCAATTGTTAATGATTACTGGTAGGGAGAGGGAAAACACAATAGCAATTCAGACTCCCTTAACTCCAGTGGGTATGTCAGCCAGGTTAGAATTACAAAGTATAGAAGTAATTGTATCAAGGTTTTAAATGTATGTTTTCTATTCAGTAACATCCACCCTCCCTTTTGTTTCTTTACAACTATATATTATTGCCATTTTATGTCCTCACATGTTTTGTAGACAGTGATACAAAATACCTTACAGACTGTATGGCCTGGATTACTGGTCAGATAAGACAAGAATGAGCAACAAACCCAGAGAGATAAGACAGAGCTGCATTTATGCAAACAATAGTCAGAAATGGTTGTGTGATCCCTCAGTGAGCTATTTCTGAAATCAATACATGTACAAACAACTGTTTTATGTTTTGTTAATACTGTGGATTATGTTGCAGTTGGTTGTATGCACAATGATTTTAGTTATGTGCTGCACAACTGTCTGTGTGGCAAAGAGGGATGAGACACCCTTACTGTGTTTTTAATGTCCATTGGAGTAAGAGTTCAAGATCCAGATCTGTGTAAAAATATTTCATGTGTACCAACATAAATTTTATAGTGTTTATTTAATAGATTTCTTTTCTTCATTTCACTTAAAGTTTCCCATTTTTGTGTATTTTTTAATAAATGTTAAAGGAAATGAATGATCACAATGAATGTTGTGTTTATCTCATTTGCGCAATGCTAAGCATTGCCCAAACCTGGACTAGTGTCCCACACAGGAAGCAGACTCAACACCTACAGACAGGGCATAGACAGCAGAAATTCAAAAAAGATACATTGTTGCAGTTCTTGCTTTCCATCTTGCAACATTACTAAGCGATGTTGAGAGGCAGTTAGCATGCTTACCCAATACCTGAAGTCATTGAACACCTGTGGACAGGATGCAGACAGTCAACAATTTAAAATGGATACATTCTATTAATTCTGTTGGGCACTGTGCAAACACGCTAAATGACATTGCGCAGAGGCTATCACACAGAAATTAATGAATAGGGAATTATGCAACTGTTATGTAACCATTTCTATGGCAGCAGGTGTAAGTGTAGGTCTGTAAATGGTTGTAATACAGATGGTCCTGATACAAGGAGTGCAACATAGTTTTACTGTTGTGACAGTCCAGTTTATAGTAATGAACAGGAAAATATACAAGTGTTTTTTCAATATTCCTTTGGCAACGGGTATAAGTGTAGGGCTGCCATACACATGGTCCTGGGTTCTAATGCAGGAAATTCCAGACATGTTTACTGTTGTTCCACATCACATTATGTTAAATATCACTTTCTAACACTTCGTACATAATTATAAGTAGTGGAGTGGATATGAATTATATGTATGAGAGATAAGGCACCCTTACTGAGTTTTGAAGGTTCAGCTGCATGACTTGAGGGTATAATGTCTACTCTGTTTCTGTAAATATAATAGTGCTATCTGGACTTGGATGGCCTTCACACTTAAATAAGACACACACACAAATTAGTGTACATACAAGGACTTTACTAAGGCTTCTGCAGAGGGACTATTCTGGCTCCCAGTAGAAGTCTGAGACTAGGAATAGTCTGGCCAAGGCTGTACCCAGTGTGACTGGAATCCCATGCACTGGAAAACCATGTAGGCACCACTTCACTGACCTAAAAAGGTGCAAGAGTAATACACTCAACCAGTGGTTGCTTGAGATTTAAACTAGCGACATCCCACAGTTGTGTAAGTATGCTAAAAAAGAGAATTTATAATACTAATACACAGAAAGATAAATATAGGCAATATTGGTATGTTTTGTTCTTTTCTTGTCTTTTCACAGCTAATTCTGAAATTGAGTTGAATAGGCAGGCTAATGCTGATCATCTAGAGAGACTGAGTGAAGCAAGTGGTATGTATGTAGCACAAGAGAAGTATTATTGTAGCTTTAAAAGTTAAAGATAGATGTTCTTGTTTCCAATACAGTAGTAGCAAAGTAAGCATGCATATCCTAACTCCCAAAGCAAGTATGCATGCATACGTTTATAGCACAAACCAACTTTAGGAGTCAAGTATAACACTGTAGTTGAGAGGTTGTGTTCAAATACCACAATTAACAACTATAAAATACTGCAATTCTTTAGTAATATTACATAAATTAAAATCTGTTTAAGTGGCATAAATGCCCTATATATGCTGTAATCTATATAACTGGACCAAGCATATGTGCAATATATTCACATTGCAAGGATTATTTTGAGCAATCTGTAATTGTAGTTTGTAGTTGTTAGGATGTATGCTTAAATGTAATATTTCAGATAAAATAGTTGCATAATTGTGATAATGCATTGTATGTCATATATGATGGTATTAATATTATCTCTTTTTTTCCTCTCCTCTCCTCTCTCACCCCAACCTTTATCTCTTTTTTGTTTTTTCTTATGTATCATTAAAATGTCTCCATGTCACCCATCTGTAACAAATCATTAAATACTTCACAGCAGAGGGAGGTAGGCCAACCCCAAGTGTCATAGGGAGGTAGGCCAACCACAAGTGTCATCCTGCCCTGCTTCACCAGGCATAGCACCGATGCCCAGCACATCTGGGACCCAACCTGGGTAGTGCTGCCTCTGCTGCCCTTGCACTACCTGCTCTGTCAGGTAGTACTGGCAGAGATGGTGATTTCATCACCCTTTAGGAGATACCAAGGTTGGTGCATAGGGTCTTACACCACACCATTGGTGTACACCTACTCCAGATGGAAAGGCTGCTCTCCATTTTGGTCTGTAGGAGAAGATGTCGAGCAGTCCAGCAGCCAGCAGAGTAAGGGGACAGTGATGACAAGTCTTGTGAGTGAGGACTAGATTCTCACTGTCCCCATGTTTGAAATCCCTTCCCTCATCCCAGTCATGGTGTCCCCCAACCTTTTGTGTTCCTCACTGTCCCTTTGTCTTGTCTTGTTTGTCCTGTTTTTTTTACATTTGCTTCCTCACCTACCCAACTTACAAGAAATAATCACCAACGTACACCAAATGCCCAAGCCAGAAAAACAAAATATCAGTGGAATAAAATCAGCAGGACAGCCATGATAGTAGACTTCTCTTTTAATAAAAAGTATAAAAACAGGTACAAAAGAACAAGCTACCCAACTTACTTGACCCAGAAATACCAACAAGCATTCCTCTCTTACAGAAGTAAAACAACAGAAATGGGCGTCTGTACCAAATATTGTCCCATACATACTTCTGTTTTGCACATGTGTCGTCATGACACACTTGATTTGATCCAATTGGCTATACAACACGATTGCGTTGTCGTCACTACTCTTTGTGGAGGTGACAGTCCAAATTCAGCTAATATTCTGTACATATTATCATTTTGCACTGTTGAAGAAATGGTTGGCTCTTTCCTCCCTCCCTCCTGCACATTCCTATATTGCTTTCCCTTTGTTCTTCCCCCTGCTTGCCCCCCCCTTTCACCACTTTCTTATCTACACCATTTTAACACCTATAATTTGGTCAAAAAATAGAATCACACACAACACACATAAGTAACAAAAAAACAATGCAGCCCTTCACTTTTTGGTCTCTATATGTGCATGGAGTTTGTCATCGCGCACCAGTGCCGAGCAACAGTGAACGGCTCGTGGTGTATTTACTTTTGCGTTATGCAGCTTAAGCATGCTGTGCTACATCAACACACAGTAACACATGGTGAAGGTAGTGTAAACTATGATTTCATTGCATTATCGCTACCTAGTTAGAAGTATTATATACACCTGGATTTGAACCCTATATTATATGGCCTCAAAAAGAAATGTATACTATTAATCACAACCTAGAAGCCACAAACTTATAAAAGAAGAACCAGTTGCAAAGGTCCAGTTACTAATACAAGTATAAATTTATTGAGCACATTATATGCACATTTGTACAACATCAAAAACAAGAAGCATACCAGTGCTTTGTATAAACACATTGAGCAGTATTCTTGTCATGGTTTTAAATATCTTATTGTTGAACAAATGTTACAATGTCCTAGGGGAGGGCCCTGGGGTTTGTTGCTAGAAAAGAAGTAACTTTGGTGGCAATTTTATTTGAAAGCAACAACAGCATCAGGTTTGAATGAAATGGTATCCACTTCTTGCCTGTTGAAATTAAAGGTGCATTATAGGTAATTTTAGAGTGATGGTAACATAGTTCCGTGCATTCATTACCTTTTTATGCTTTATTAGTCCTTCTCATGAATAACAAAATAGAAAGATTTTATTATTTGATGTTTTTTATTTTAGCATATACATTTTTTTAACTCTAGTATAAGTTCTGGAGCACTGATTTTTTAATGATTTAATTAGGTAATTAAAGCACATGATTTGTTTGACTTATTTATAGCAGCATATTTTTAATGATATTCATTCTGATGCAGTCCCGTAAAACTAAGGGATGAAAGTGTTCAATAAATTTATACTTGGATTAGTAGTTGGACCTTTGTGACTGTTTTTTCCTTTTATCAAAAAGAAATGTGCCAGTGCATTTACACCTGCTGCCACAAAGTCAGTTAAGTAGTAGGTGTGTTTCATCCACTCAGTGCTAACTTTCATAATTTTAGCAATGAACCTTGCATTTGTACACTGCTTAACTATGCACAGATTGGGGAAGCAGTAGAAATGCGTATCTTGCATGCCCAAACACTTTGCTACCCATCACGCAAGTCCTCTCCTCAGTGGTGCGCTGTGCAGGGTGGACAATACTATGTATTACTTTTGTTTACTGTCCATTTAGTGTTCATGATATGAAACTACATGTGAAAACAGAAAAAAAATGAAGGCACTATGTAAGAAAATGTCACATATTTACAATGCAGCCATCTGTTACTCCTCCCCATGCACTGCATCCCTGGTGTCTCAGTATTTGTTCACAAATATATCAACTACACTACATAAATTAATAACAGATGTTGTGGTGTATACCATGCATATCTTTAGAATGACAATACACATTCAGATTTTCCAATACTTGTAGAAATGTGGATACCTCTTTGCATATAGTTTGTAAAGCTGTCTTTTAAAGTATACCTGCACATTGGAACACAATCTCCAAATACTACACATAGCACACTCATCAGTCTAGTAACAAGCAGAACTTAAAATATGTTGATATTTGAACATGCCTACACATCCGTTTTATGCAGGCCTCCCAATATCTTCTCTCCAGCATCCAGTGCTGATGTCATCCAATGTAAGCTATTCTGCAGCCTTGTAAAAGTCAGACTTGTGCTGTGGTACTTGCATAATGTACTAAGTTATGTCTGTGTACTTAGATAGGTAGGGGTTCTGATCTCACTGCAGTCAACTGGGTTGTGTGTGTGTGTGTGTGTGTGTGTGTGTGTGTGTGTGTGTGTGTGTACAGACAGCATTTTACACCCGCATGTGGGACATTGCTATTACCATTTTCTCCTCACCAGACACTGCTGATGTCATCTCCTATAAACTGTTGCATGACACTCTCCAAGTCGGACTTGAGCTGTGGTGCTTGCCTTAAATAAGAGTTCAGTAGTCAGTGTACTTGGGTAGGTAGGGGTTTTGTTCTTACTTCATTCAGCTGGTGTGTGTGTGTGTGTGTGTGTGTGTGTGTGTGTGTGTGTGTGTGTGTGTGTGTGTGTTTGTGTGTTTGTGCACTTGCTTGACATTACTGACAATATTTTACATCAGCATGTGGGACACTGCTATTCTTCCTATCACCAGACTCTGCTGATGTCATCAGCTATAGCTGATTTGTGGATGTGCAGTATTCCCATCAGGGCAGGGTCAGAGACTAGCTCGTAGGTCAGGCACAAGTCACCTCATCGTATACGATACAGATCACAGTAACAGAGCTTTCAGTCTATCGACATATGTCATGACATGGTTTGTAGGCCTTGTATTTTCTTGGTAAGAAACCAGTGTGGTCTCTCCAGCTGCTGCAGGTGTCCGGTGAGGTACATGGTGATGAGGTTTGAGTTACAGTGCTGTTATATCATCCTCCAATATGAATATATGGATACAGTGGCCTGATTTATGAGGTGCACAACATAGCCTTGCCATACCACTGTGGCCAAAGTTCAGATTGCTATTTACATGTGTTCCCAGGCCTTGCACCACTGAGTTTCAGCATGGGGGGGTGTTGTCAGTGCTGTAATTAGCATGGAATTCCACTTTGCAGAAGGCGGCCAAAGTTATGACACATTTTTGTGTTTATTTGTAGACCGTGTGGCATTGGCACCAATCATTTGTCTGTGTTTGCCTCTCCTGTAGTATGTTATCATCATTGGTGGATTCAGTGATGCACTGAGTATGAAAGAATCGGCAAAGTTGCTAAGCTAGAGGCTGTATACTTTAGCCTTGACTGTCAAGAAACAGATTCCAAACAGTAAAGGGCCAAGCAGAGATCCTTGGGGTGTGCCAGTGGTGATAGCTCTACTGGTAGAGGTTGATTTACCAAGTTTCACAGTATGTGTTCTATCAGTGAGCCAATTGGTTAACCATCTAGTGAGGAAAGAGGTAATCCCCAGCTGGGAGAGTTTCTCAATGATGCCTGAATGGGGGATTGTATCCAAACCCTAAGTACAATCATTATCGGCAGTATTCACTGTTTTCCCTTCATCCAGGCATATCACCCAGAATCAAGGGGCTGTGACATCACCACAGATTGCCTGTAGTGTGACTCAGAGCATACAACTACTTGACACGGTTGGGTACATACATCAACACATCTTCCACTAGGACTATGTTCCCATAGAAGGGTGTACATAACATGCATCCATCTGAGTTTGGGGGGGGGGGGGCAGCACCTGATGTATGCATGTATAGATGGATCTACTTCATAACACTGAAATTTCATAACATTGAATTTCATAACTTTGAGACGAAAACATCTAAATCCCAAAACTTTGAAAACTCAGAACATTGACGGTGTGCTTCATAACACTGAAAACTACACTGCATATGTAAATAACATCCTCTCCACCTATAACAACACCTAACTAACATGCACACTTTCTACTACATTTCTGCAGAGGGGGCTCTGCCCCCATGCCCCCCATAAATTAAATATACCAACTCCAAGATCGCACTAGAGTGAAAAAAGTTAATTTCCTAACCTCATTGTATCACAATCAACATACACTGAGGTTAGGAAATTAATTTTTTTCCACTGTAGTACGATCTTGGAGTTCGTATATTTAATTTATGGGGTGGGGCATAGTAGAAAGTGTGTTAGTTAGTTTGGTGGTGGTGTAGATGGAGGTGATATTATTTACTTGTGCAATGTAGTTTCCAATATTATGACGCACACTTTCAGTGTTCTGAGTTTTCAGTGTTTTGAATTTTTGATGTTATGGACTCAGTGTTATGAAATTCAACGTTATTAAATTTCACTGTTATGAAGTAGACCCGTATAGACACACCCTGATTGTCCTCATCTGAGAGGTAGACCAACATGTCATCATTGACCTTTTCTAAAGGGACACTAGTAATATCATGTGTGAGTTGATTTTACATCCATGTCTGTTACATCAGTTAGAGGTTCTCAAGGGCATGCATGATGGCAACACTATCATCCTGTGGAACTTGACTAGGCCAAGGCATTTGACACAAATCCACACTGAGGCATTCATTCAATAATATTAGATGTGGCCATAAACACCTATATCACTAAGTGGGTAGACCACTGGATCATATATGTGGCATCTAAATGTGTTGAGATGTGTAAAGTGACCTATATATTGGGTCCATTGATCAAGTCTGTACATCAGGGCTGTCTGCTAGGCCCCTTTCTGTCCATTATTTAAGTCACAAACATCAAGAATGACATATGCATACAAGGTCCAAACACCTGTTTGGAGGACTGCAGATTGTGGGCAGTCATTGACACCAACTTTGATATTAGTATAATACAGACAGTATCAACACATACCAAAAATTGCTGCCACAGCCACTCCAACACATGAGATGAAACAAAAACAAAGTGTGATTTGTTACATTATGAAAATAACACCACATGATTCACAACTCAGCAGTAAGATAGTAAAAACAGGTTTAATTCCAAAAAACAATCCTTTAGCACAATAAAAAGCACAATAGAGACATGATGAGTTCAAGAATTTAATAGTTTTGTTAAAAAAAGAGGAACTTAAAAAAGGTGTGTTTGAGCAAAAGAAATAATACCATCCATAACAATGAACAACTCAATGTAATGGCACCAATAAATGTTATGTGTAAACAGTGTCCCCTTATCATTAACATAACACATATATTTCATATATAGTTGATCAATTTGAAATTCACATGGGTATTATACTTGTATATACTTGTAACACGAATATATTGGTTATTGGTTCACCTGTGGCCGTTTTATATAGGAAAACTGAAAGGGAGCTTAGGGAGATGCAAACAGCAACAGCTATTTGCAAAAAATTATGTGGATGCAATAGTTTTGAGGCAATATATTTTTAAAACAAAACAATATGCATTTAAGCAAGACTCTAACCTTTATTAGGTTTTATTTTTTCATCAATTTAACAATTAAATGAGCATGCTTTTGGAAAACCTGTTTTCTACTATCTTACTGCTGCAGTTGAATCATTGTCTCCACGGGTGCTCTTGGATCTTGTTATTTGTTGCTCTTCAGTTTTACGTGAGTACATTATGAAAATAAACACACAGCCCAAGAATAATGTAGACATCACACCCTATAAGCAGACCGGTTGGTATGTGCACTGTGTCCTGGGGTAGATGGTATGCGGAATGTCCACCAGCATGTGGCCACAGTGGTGACTACTCCCTTGTATGCACACAGCTACTGAGTATATGCAGGACATCCACACCAAAGCCCATAATACCTCCATAGTTCACAACCTTCATCACACCAATAACTGAGTACAATGCACCCTTCTTCATGTACCTCCCTACACATCTTCCAGTGATATGTAAAAGAAGTGTACCACCTTTGCCACAGTGAGCTGTCACACATCTTGGGTATTCTATTTATTGCATAAACATTACTGTCTGATGGTACAGAACACCCATCAAGGTGTTACATCAGATGCATGTGTAATACTATGCCATTCCTGACTATGTGGATTGTGCCACACACACATATATATATATATATATATATATATATATATATATATATATATATATATATACACACACACACACACACACACACACACACACACACACACACACGCACACACACTCACACTTATGGCAAATTTAGAGTGTCCACACACACGTGCACACGCACACACATATACATATGCATATGTGTGTCATTCACACCAGTCAACTAGCCTGTAGTGATCAGAATATCACATGCAGGTATAGTAGTGTCTCTTCTATCCCCTGCAGCAGATGTTAGTGTCAGGGTGGTGTGCTTAGTTGCCCTCATAGATTGCTGACAGGTCATAATAGTTGTACAAGTGTTGTTGTGCAGAACCATCTATGGTCACTCAGAATCACACGTTGTCTCAAGACATGGGATTAATGGTATTATTCTGATATTGTCCATTATTATGTGTGCTTCTTTATCTGTTATCCATGAGCCTGTAACTGTGTCCCACTTTTTGGAGACTTCTGCTGACATTACACTCATATTCAAGCTAATCAGTTTGCACAACTTCACAATATGCACCCAACCCCAATTGTATACAACATCCCTGATAGCTGTCCTCTTCATTATTCATGTCAGGATGCTTATCTCACAAAGATATCTTCTCCATTGTTATGTCACCTTGTCTGACAGTCACATAATATACATTTTCCCTGTGCAGTCCGTACTGTACCATGTTATGTGATTAGTGTTCCTGCTACAACTGACTGTCTTCCATTTACATGCCTTCATCTGCTGTACATTAGTGTTTCACCTGTCCTCTTTCCATGTTCATTCCTACAGTTTATCTGTGTGTCCCTATTCAATATACACACTTCCTCTGATTGTTTATTTTAAATGGCAGTCCATGTACCCTTACAGATCATTAACACATCTTTTGTACAGAATGCCTGGAATAGGATTTCACAATACTCTTCACTGTGTACACTGTCCTGTACTGTGTTTGGACCATATACATTACTATATAAAAAAACTCTGGTAATCATTGTGGCATTCCGTGCAATCCCACTAACCTAGTTTGCTCTACTGCAAACAAGTTTATTTCTGTTGCTTTATATGGTGTTGCCGGCCATGAAACTGTGCTTGCTTACATTTAAACTCTGCTCAGCATGAATATGTAATCCCTGCTGCTGCTGCTCACCGGGCAAACACGTAAGCCTACATGGAGTTTACTGAATCCCACAGTTATACTAAATGTATCATAAAAATGTTTTAGATAAAAATTGGTTCATAACAATGATCACTATACATTCAACTTTTTTCTTCTAATATAACTCTAAAAACTTTATATCTCATGAACCAATAAAAATCAATTCATTTACAACATTGAAAAAATGTCTTAAAAACATCACAGGTATTACTAAAAAAGCACATAAATACAATGTAGAATTGAATATGCTAGTTAATGCTCCCCTTATAATTTGGTAGCCCTGATTTTTAAAACAGATTTTATAGAGATGTTCTCATTTAAACCCAGAGGTGTACCAGCATTCAATTTTTAACTGCCAAACAAGTTCCCTGTACTCCAATATCCTGTAGAACAATGCTATTATTTTCTGGTTCTTTGTATTTAGTTAGTGTTTTACACCATCCTTGAATTGGTTAAGGGTCTAAATCGACCAAGATTTTTAGGGCTGACATCCCTTTGGAAAAGATGCAGAAAACAAAGCCTATTTCCCTTGCTCGGATCCTCAGTGTGAATGGCAGGATTTCACACAGAGGTTGTTTAATGCACTCATGGCCTTGAAGCCTCCCCAGGGAGTTTCTGCTCTTGCCCCCCCACCCCTCACCTTGGTCATCTACTCCTCTTAAAAGGCCTAGGGAGCAGGACTCTTTCGATGAGGAATTTGAGTCTGGAGTAGAGTCTTTGGATTATTCCTCTCAGATTCGTTCTCCATTAGACAATGGTTCTGAGGAAGAGAACTCTGTTAGTCCAAATTCTCCTTTAGAGAAACTTTCTTTTGTAGATAACATCTGTCATATGATGGAATTCTTTAAATGAGACTGCATCCAGGTTTCTGACATCCGGAAGAGGTGTTATGAACTCCTCCAGATGGAGTCTCCTAAGCCCTCTGCTGTCCCTTCTGTTCATGCTGCATTGTTGGACACTTTTTCAGAAGCTTTTCTGGCTCCTGATTTCCAGCCTTCAGCCCCTAAAAAGCCTAACAGGTTTTATAAGGTGCCTGATTATTGTAAGTTTCTTTGCAGATGCCCTAGTGCTGACCCCTCTGTTGTCTCCCTTTCTTCTGCCACACCTTCTAAACTGTTGCCTTCCACTAAATTACTTCCTTCTGACAAGAGCAGTAGGGCTATGGAAACGCTGGGCAAAAAGGTGTATAGTGCTGTTAGCTTGGTCTTTTGGACAATTAACTACCAGACCCAAATGACCAAGTATGTTTTAGCTGTTCTCTCTTAGGTTTTTCAGGTTATTTCTGACCTTCCTGATTCTGAGGGGAAGGCTTTGGCCCTCTCTTTGTTGGCTCTTCTCAAGTGGCTTGCCGATCTATTAAATATAGTTATGATGAATCTGATGCTTCTTCTAGAGCTGCTGCCTTTGGTTCTGTGTTAAAATGTTATTGTTGGCTTTGCCTCAAACCTGTGTCCAATGATATTAATGCTACATTGATAGATGCTTCTCTTGACAATAAAAATATCTTTGGTTCTGCAACCTGAGCTTTTTGTGTCCCTTGTTCCCAAATTTCATAGGAATTACCAGTCCAAGCCTGCCTTTGTACGTAGACAGTCTCACCCTCCTCCCAAAGGTAAAATGGGTTGTAGAAGGGCTCCCCCTGCTAAGTTTGCTCAGACTATTACTACTCAGAAGCTTCCTTTTCCAGAAAAGCCAGGATTTGTCTGACTACCTTCTTCCCTTCCTCCAAAGTAAGGTTCCTTTATCTTTTCATCTTTCCCTGTCTCTTCACAATTGGTTACAGATCACTCAGTATTCTTGGGTTCTCTCCACCATTCATCAAGGGTATTACATGGTGTGGAAATCCCTTGTTCCTTTATTGGGCATTCCTCAATCTCCTCAGGAACAGCTACCCTTTTTCCGAATGTACTTCAGAGCCTTTTGTCTCAAGGTACCATCCAAGCAGTTTCTGCCCCTCAAAGGGGAAAGGGGTTTTATTCTAGAATGTTTCTGATTCCCAGGAAAGAAGGCACTTGGAGGCCCATTGTGGATCTTTCTCAGTTCAACACCTTTCTGAAGGTTCCTTCTTTTTGAATGCTGTCCCTTCAAAACCTGTTTCCTCTTCTTCTACCGCAGGGTTTCCAAGTCATTCTGGATCTCAAGGATGTCTATGTTCACATCCCTATTAATCCCTGTTTCGGGAAATTTTTGCAATTCTCTGTTTCTTCCTTGTATTTTCAGTTCTCTGCTGTGCCCTTTGGCCTCTCTGCCAAGGGTCTTCATCCAATGCCCCTCTGCTGTGATTGCCTTTTGCAGGATGAGGGGGATACAGATTTTTCCTTACCTGGACAACCTGCTCATTCAAACTTCTCTAGAGACCCTGCTTCAGTATCTCCTCTATGCTATTTGCCTCTTGCTGAGCCTAGGGTTTACAGAAAATTTCCAGAAATACTTCCTGACTCCTTCTCGGGATCATGTTTTTCTTGGGTGCAGACTTCAAACCATTCCTTTGCTGGTATCCCTGCCGCCTCTCAAGGCTTTAACTCTGATTGCATTTTTTTCAATCCCTCTTCCTCAGATCTCTTTTATTGCCAGGGAGTTCCTAAGGGCTCTGGGTTACATGGCTTCCACCATTCTTATGCTTCCTGTAGCCAGACTTCATATGAAAAAGCTACAGTGGTTCCTAAAGTCAGTACGGGTTTGATATTCTCACCCTTGTCTTTTCAACCCCCATTCTGCTGTCAGGAACTTTTTTTGGATTCCTCAGATGTGTGGTGGGGGTGCTTCCTTCACCCCTTTAAATGTTCAGGGCCTTTGGTCACTTCAGAGGGTGGACCATATCAATATCAAGGAGATGAGTGCTCTGCTGCTTGTTCTTCAGGCTTTCCATATTCTGTTCCTTCCAGCGCCTCTCAAAATCTTTACAGACAATACCACAGTGATTTGGTATATCAACAAGCAAGGACGGGGATAAGGTCCTACCTCTTGTGCCGACTATTTCTTTAGGTTTGAGATCTGGCTGTCCGGTATCAGGTGACTCTTCAGACTGTTTATATTCCCTTGAAACAGAACCCTGTGGCAGACTCTCTGAGCAGGTCCATAACACAGACTCACTGGTGGATGCTTCACAGAAATGTTTTTCTGGACATAATCCCCTAGTGGAGTACTCCTCAGGTAGATCTGTTTGCCTTCCATATGAACTGCCAACTTTTTCTCTTGTGTACTAGAGTCCCATGTCCTCTGGTGTGGAAGGTGGACACCTTCTCTTTTTCTTGGAAGGGGATGTTTCTTTATGCCTTCCCTCGCTTTCCTCTGATACTGAAGGTCCTGTTCGAGATACAACAGGACTCTTCACAAAATGTTGTCGGTGACTCCCTTTTGGCCCAGACAGCATTGGGTCCCTCTTCTTCTGCACGTAGCCAAGGGCAATCAACACGTTACCTTGCAGGGTGGACCTACTCACACACGACAAGGGATATCACATCCATCCTCACTTGTCCACTCTTCATCTGACATTGTGGGTGATAGGATTTTGATTCCTTTCAGGCATCTTTTTTTTTTTGAGGACGTGCTTCAGGATCTGCAGGAGGCCAGGAAACCCAGTACCAGGAAATCTTATTTGTCCAAATGGAAAAGAGATTTTCTTTTTGGTGTCTTGCTTATAGTCATAATGCACATTTCTGTGGAAGTTCCTCTGGTTCTCTCTTATTTTTGTGAATTGTTCCATGCTGGGGTAGCATATTCTTTAGTTAAACCTCACGTTTCAGCTATTTCTCCTTGTCTGCCTTTGACTTCTCCTTTGGCTTCTAGGTTTAAGGTTAAAGAATTTCTTAAAGGCATCGTTCATATTAGGCTTCCCAGGAAGCCTATTCCTCCTTCCTAGGACCTTAATTTTGTTCTTGAAAACGTGGCTCCTTTTGAGCCTGCAACTTCAGCTTCCTTACAGCATTGTTCCTGGGAAACTGCTGTTCTTTTGGCCCTTAGTTCAGTTAGAAGGGTATCGGAGCTCCAGGGCCCTTATGGCTGTCCCTTCTTTTTAATTTTTCATATGGACAAGGTGTCTCTTCATACTAATCCTTCTTTTATGCCGAAGGTGGTTAATGAGTTGTCTCTTAGTCTATTAATTTGCCCATTTTTCCCTTCTCTGTACTCTGCTATTGAGAAGATTATTCACTCCTTGGATTTACATAGACAGCTCAGATATTATTTGGATAAGACTAAAGCTTTTCATAAATCTGAGCAGCTTTTTGTTTTCTTTCATCGTTGATCTCTAGGTTTGGCTTTTTCTAAGCAAACAATTTTTTCTTGGATTTCTAAAGCAATTTCTTATTGTTACTCTTTTAATGGGAAAACCATTATATTTCTATAAATACTGCCTCTGCTAGGCATTGGCTTCCTCTGGTGCTTTCTTCAAGGAACTGGAAACCACTTCCACCCTTAAGGCTACTACTTGGTCTTAGTGCATACTTTTACTAAACATTCCAAGTTGGATGTGATTTCCTGGGCTAGAGATGGATTTGCCAGAGCTATCCTGCATGGCTTTCTTGAGGACTGTGCTGGACCTTCCTTCTCGCAAGTTTCCTCTTGAGCTTTTGTACTCTCCCTTGAGTAAAGAATACTACAACAGTGATATGGAAGGACATAGTACAGTTGTGTAAAATCTTACCATAACAGTAGATATCCTTTCACTGTTGCAGTATTCGCTGGCTCCATCCTTCCCCTTTTCTTTACTCCTTTTTTTTTTCCTTCTAGATGCACATGTTCCTTCTTTGCTCCTTGGACTGTTGTTCCTCCTAGGGGTATTCAATTCTGATATATGTAAGGTTGTCCGTTCATATGTCACCTTTATGCCCAACACAGTGAGTGGGAGCATACATGTGGCCACCACATTGTGTTTTATTGGGATTCATCTATTTTAAGTGGCATATTGTGAGTCATTTTATGACAGATCCCCAGTGTCCATTTCTAGATGTGCAGATGTGCACAGTTTTGAAAGGAAAATGTTTTGAATTTGACCAGAATGAGATATAAACTGCAGTACTTAGTATCGCTTTAGGCAGGCTACTAACTTCACTTGCGCCAGATTAACCCTTACTTTGAAACTCTTTCTGCTAACCCCCGTATAATTACCATGACTCTGTAACATTGCACCTTCTGCTATTATTTGTTACCTTGCCCTTTTTCCTAACAGTTTTTCTAGTGACATTACATTTTTACTCTTTCTACCACATAAGACTTCTTACCTTGCTCACCTCTAAGTCTACAGATCATTTTGTTTCTCCCCTTCCATACATCTTTGTCATTTCAACTGGTGCAGCCCACTCCGTTCGCCCTTGCTTCGCTTGGGCTCTCTCCCCTCTCTACCCCCAAATTCCACCCCCCCACTATTCCTAGTTTTATATGTACACAAAACCTTCCTCTTTGTGTGAATATGTCCTCCTCATCCTATCTAAGCAACCTCTCATTCTGGTACCCCTCATCTGTCACCAACACCTACTTCTCAAATCATACTATCCATATCTCCATCCTTGAGGCTCTACCTCTCTAGTTATATTTCTTCTCCAGCATTACTCAGCCTCCATCTCATTGTTTACATCCATTATTGTCTCCTATTATACTCCTTTCTCTTTAGTATTTTTTCTCCTTTATATGTGTTATATCTGTACAGGTGTTCCCTTTTACCTCCTTTCAGCTTTCTCTCTGCTCTACTTTCTTAGCATCCCAAATTCTACATACCTATTCAAATTCCTGCCTAATTCTTTTTATTTTAATTCTTTTTATTCTTCATTTCCATTAGTAATGTAATTTTATATGTGTGTGTGTGTCTCACACACACACACACACCATCTATTCTCCATTATTGTCTTCAAGACCCCTGTTTGTAATACACAACAAATATACTTATGATCTTTCTATCCACACATCTACTCCTACTACTGTCATACCTTACATGCTATATGATACCTATTTCTCAATCCCCCACCTTTACTCACACTGCCTGTGTCACTTGCCAGCCCTTCACTATTACTATTGCATCTAGCTTATTTGGCGTACCCCCATCTCATTTTTAGAAATGAAATTCTTAACCCTTCTCCTAACCCATATAAGGTAAAATTTAAATTTAATGCTAACATACCTAAACCCTCACTCAGTAGTGTATGCATACTGTAAAAAGATCATATTATGCAGTGATGTCCAACCAAACCCACTTCCCGACTGCCTCTTTTTTCCACCTGCTCCCTCTTCTACTGTAACAACATCTACTAAAAATTTGAAAATCATATCCATGCATATTCATAGTGTAATAAACAAAGTCTCTGAATTTCATTCCTGGATCCCTTATTACTCCCTAGACATTATTATTTTTACAGAAACTTGCCTCAAACTACATATAAAAGACTTTGAAATTCTCCCCACAGCTATACTGTTATCCGCTTTGACAGATTAAATGAAAAAGGTGGTAGCATAGCAGTCATGTCATGTACTCTATATCTCTGTCTCTGTTTCTATTTCTCTACCTAAAGTCCTCTCTAATGAGATCTTTGTCTCTTAATAATAATAGTACACAATAGACGCTGGCTCCCAAAAGTCTTCTCCGTAAGAGAGTAAAAAATCCTGAATGTAAAAACACTGGAAGCAAACCACCACGATGAATGAACATAATTTATTGCAGAGATAAGCGCTTTCGCGTACCCAAAGTACGCTTCATCAGATCTAATTCCACATTATAACTCAAGATCTTATATATACTAATGCTCTAAAAACATTATTTAATCAGCAAATAATCAAGCAATCAATTATGCAAATCAACTCACTTAGAGCACTATACCCTAGTAACGCACCAACATACAATAAGAATTCTAAAAGCTGTATAACCATACTTAAACCATGCTCAAATAAAATGCGACAAAGAATGCATATTGATCTAAATGCATAAAAATATATATAATTTTAGGTATATATGTATATATATATATATATATATATATATATATATATATATATATAAATTGGGCATTTGATCATGTAAAACACTTAAGTATATATACTGTATAAATTACTTAATGCTAAAAACAATTCTTTTATATACTACAAGCTATATGGTGTGCTTCTCACAAACAATGTATATGTATAGAAGTAGCATATCAGGCTGCCTATATAACAATCTATCGGCAAGCTAAATGAGTAGCAGACAACCAATAAAGTAAATGGATAGCTGATACAAACCTATATATATACTATAATAAATAATAATTCATACTCTATAAACATCACATATGAACTACATGAAAAACAGTTCCTAGGACATTTAGATCATAAAAAATCATTAATTTATTATTTTAGTTCTTTATTTTATATTATCAACTTAATCTTGTTTATATTATAATGTATTATATTCTATCTCTTATTAGATATCTAAGCTATCTGTATACTCAATTATTTAACACTGCGTCCCTTCAAGGAGGATCTGATACTTACATATTGATTAAGCCCCGGGGGGTAGTGTGCCTTCAATCCCAATATCCAACTTAGTTCTTTATTCTCAAGTTCATTAAAGTTGTCACCTTTCCTTCTATTAGGTGTTATAATTTGTAAAACTCTAAAGCTAAATGTATGTCCTGGACAAATTATAGTATGTTTAGCCAATGCATTCTTTAAATCTTGTTTCTTAATGTCGTAGACATGGTTGTAAATTCTCTCTTTAAGATGTCTGGTTGTCATACCTACATAAAATGCTTGACATATTTGGCAATTGGCTAAGTATATCAAATTCATGTCCTCACAGGTAGCCATAAATCTTGGTTCAAATCTAAAATCTAGAGTCGGATGCTCAAAAATTTGTTCTATCGTAATCAATGAGCACATATTGCACCTTCCACAGGGATATGTGCCTAATTTCTTAACAGTCTTTAGTATGCCACCTTTATGCTCATTCAATTGTTCAACACATAACAGCCTTTTTAAATTCTTACTATTCCGATAAACAAAAACCGGCTTAGGTCCTACTATGTTCTTAATTTCTAAATCTGTCATAAGTATATGCCAGTTCCTAGTTATTATATCTGTAATGACCTTATTATCACTGGTATATCTAGTGTTAAAACTGACCTTAGACTTATCAAAGATAAAACATTCATATCCATGTTGTTTCAATCCTCTCTTGCCAAAAGCACTTGTTTCATCTGAAGATATGTAAACCTCCTTTATAGAATGTACCATCTCTGAGTTATAACCTCTATCAATGAACATGTTCTCTAATAGAAGGCCCTGTGTTCGCAATTCTATAGGATCTTTACACAGTTTCTTAATCCTCACAAATTGACTTTTCACAATGTTGCGAAACACAAACCTGGGGTGCATACTATTGTATTGTAGCAGTGTATTTTTACAGCAATCTTTCCTATAAATGGTCGTACTTAATGTTTTTTCCTTATCTTTAATGATCGTGATATCTAAAAAATCTATGTTATTGTACGAATAGTCAATGGTGAATTTCAAAAATGACGTAGTTGATTCTAAGTATTCAATAAAGGAGAACAATTCATTCACCGTACCATTCCAAAAGAAAAGCACGTCATCTACAAATCTTTTATATAGGGATATCTTCTGGAAGTTCTCATTATTGAAGAGACAGGTAGTCTCCCAATAGTGCACCACCAGGTTTGCGTAAGTATTCGCACAGGGAGTTCCCATAGCAACCCCCCATTGTTGTAAATAAATGTTGTCATTAAACATGAACACATTATTCGATAGCACCAACTCCAGCAGTGCATTCAATAATATCTGGTCACTATTACTAAACCTTTTACTATTATTCATAACAGATCTAATAGCTTCTAGACCATAACTGTTAGGTATGGAGGTAAATAGATCTTTAACATCTAATGTTACTAAAAGACAAGTTTCTGGTATGTCACTTGTAAAGCCATTCAAAGCTTCCAATAGTTGATATGTGTCCTTCAAAATAGATGGTATGTCTGAAACCAAGGGTCTTAATTTCTTTTCTACATACACAGATAGGGTTTCAGTCACCCAACCATTTCCTACCACTATTGGTCGCATAAGTAAAGGTGTTATGTTTTTATGTACTTTGGGTAAACCTTTTATGTAAGGAATTTTAGGTTGTTCAACAAAAAAATACAAATACAGGTCATTATCTATCTGTCTGCACATCATAAAGTCATATAACTCATGGTGTACTCCATAAATCAGCTTATCCAATTCAGCTTTCCCTATTACTTTATAAGTATCTGTTACATTCAACATCTTAAGCATACTATCTATATATACATCAGTATTTAATAACACAATCCCTCCCCCCTTATCTGCTGGCTTAATAGTAAGATTACTTTTATGTTTAAGGGAAAAAATATAATCCCATTCATTCCTATGTAAATTAAAATATAAAGGAATATGCTTAGATTCATAATAATAAGTGTAAAAATCATTTTCACAAACTTTCAAGAAACATTCAACAAGCGGTGGTAACACTGGTGTGAAGATGCTTTTCCTTTTAAAACTAAATGTTTCACCAACATTAGCCTCTACATTCTTATTAAAAAACATTTTCAAAGATATCGAACATGTAAACAATCTTAAGTCTGTCAAAATTTCGCCAATATTACTGACCTGAGCAGGTATATAAGAAAGTCCTTTATCTAACAGCTCAAGTTCAGTTTCTGAAAGTTCATAGCTGGAAAAGTTGAACACTAGATTGCTCCGTCTCTCATTCGACCCTTTCGTCCTGGTTGTTCGCCTGAATATTTCCTCTTGGTTCTCCCTCGGCTGTCCGACCTGCTCCTCGATGCTCTCTGAAAATGGACTGGTAGCGGTAAAAAACGCTCGATATTGCCTTGTTGTATTTTCGGCTTAGCTCCCATATTATTATGATTTTGTCATGGTAACGCTAGTTGATTTGGCGGAGGCATATCCATCACGTCATGGGTTGTAGATTCAAGAAGCTCAATATGTGACGTTAACGCGTTCTCTGTAGAAGTATCAGTTCTTAAAGGGGCGACATTTTGTTGATTAACAAGTTCTACCTGCTCTGTTTGATTGTTGAGCTTGTTGCCCCTGTAGACGTCTCTATTTTCTTGGTATCTAGGCCAGACAAACACCTGACTGTTGGTGAAGTCAGAATAATCACGTTGCAACTTACAAAGCTTAGTTTGCTGCAGTTTATCACCATATGTAGATATCTGGCATAATAAGTTGTCTAATCTCTTTATAAACATTTCCCCTTTAAATCTGGTTGAGATGTCTTTATACATAGATTCAACTTTGCAATTCAACTCATTCTCCATTGGTGAAAAATATTCAATAAGTAATTTAATATAATTATAGCTGAGTTCAAGATTGAGTTGTTGCCACCTTTTCAATAAATCTGGGTGACTGTCCCCATAAGATGGCATGCAGAGGATCCTCATCCCTCTAGGTACAACTTTAAAATGTAGGCAAGCTTCGAGGTGACGCCGCTGCTAAATAAGTCTGAACAGTTTATATAAGGCATTCTCTAGCTCTTTAAACAAAGCATTGAATTCAGGTACGTTATCGGTATTACCTATAATGCTAGACGTACCCGGTATAGATAGTTCCATCTCCAATAACGGATTATCCCTTTTTTCAGTGAGCATATTCCATTTCCTACTCAGGTTTGGTCTCTCAGGAACATAGTCTAACTCGACAGCAGAATTATCCATCGTGTGGAGGCAGCGAACATACACAAAAAAACAGCAATAATAGTACACAATAGATGCTGGCTCCCAAAAGTCTTCTCCGTAAGAGAGTAAAAAATCCTGACTGTAAAAACACTGGAAGCAAACCACCATGATGAATGAACAAAATTTATTGCAGAGATAAGCGCTTTCGCGTACCCAAAGTACTCTTCATCAGATCTAATTCCACATTTTAACTTAAGATCTTTGTCTCTTACTGTAAATTAAATGAGCATATAACACTATGTATAATTGGCCTATGTAATTCCCAGGAAATAACATCCCTATTCTGGAAGTTATCCTACACTGGTTGTCTAGTTCCATTTCTCATGAAATAATAATTCTTGGTGATGTCAATATTAACTGGCAAACATTCACATCATATTATCATTCCACTAGTATCAGTCTATATGGTTTCAAACAACTCATAATTTTTCAAAAAAGGTAATAGCACTGGGACTACTCTGGACTGGATCCTAGTCTCAAATCCAAACCTTTACGACTTTCCAAAAAACCCTCCCAGACTCCTTCAGGGATCACCATCCCACCTATGTTCAGAGACTAGCAACTCACCATATCAAACAGCACCTTTATAAAGACTGCTGTAATCTCAAATTTCAATTCCCAAATCTTTAACAACATCCTTAATAATATTAATTGGTCCATCCTCTATTCCCTACCACTGAGTAATGCTGTTCTAAAATTTAATACATTCTCAGTTGCCTTGCTGCTGTAAGAAAAAAAGAGAAATAAATTCACCCAATCATCCCGGCTATCTCCTTCTAGTAGCTAAGAGAGACAAACCTTGGAGACCCTGGCAAAAATACAAATCTCAAGCTCACCTACAAACAATTTAACTCCCACTGACTCAATAGCACCCTCACTCAAATCTCTGTACAGAATCCTGCCACCGCTGACAAACGTCAAAGCTCTAACAATGCCATTTTCAACTTAAATTTGTCTCTACTTCCTATGTAAAAAATTATTGCACAAACTTAAGCCCTACTCACTCTCTATAGACAATCTCCCATATGAATACCTAAGGGTTGCTGCCCCCTCTATTGACTGTCCAGTCTCTATTTTGCTCAGTTAATCCATTCGTGAGTTATATGTCCCATCTCTGGAACATATTTTACATTATTCCTCTTCATAAAGGGGGGAACTCCACTGAAATAACAAATTTCAGACCAATTGCAATTTTGTCTCCTCTTTCCAAGATCTTAGGAAAATGTATTCATAAAAAACTTTTACAATACTTACTCCAAGAAAATCTGTTAAACTCTACCCAGCACGGCTTTTGCCCAGATCCTAGCACAACTGCCCTTGTTGCCTCTTTGGACCGCATCATTAAAGCCAGAGATAACAACAATTTAGTTTCTTCCCTATTTTTCGCTCTCTATAAAGCTTTTGGTACAATTTCACATACCAAACTACTCTCAAAAATGCCTGCTTTAGGCTTTTCCAGTATAGCAGTCACTTGGTTTTCTAGCTACCTATCTAACCTGCTACAATCAGTTAAATGGCTGCCTACTTACTCATCTTTTCTCCCAGTTAAAACAGGTGTCCACAAGGATCTGTACTTGGCCCTCTCCTATTTAATATATTTGTAAATGATCTACGTACATCCTTCCAACAAGCTACACTTATACAGTATACAATTGACTCCACTGTCATTTGCTCATCTAATAGACCTCCCAATTTACACTCTATCATTCAGCAGGCTTTTGACTCTCTTGAAAACTGGCTCAGTGACAGTCAAGATTTTCCTAAAACCAAATAAAACAAAACTGCTCTTATTTCTCCCCAAATCCCAAACACATGTAAAAGACACTTTCAAAATATCCTCTGTCAACAATCCTGAAATTGAAGTTGTACCTCACATAAAGTTACTTGATGTCATAATAGATGATCAACTGAAATTTGATCTTCATATTCAGAAGTGAATAAAAACAACACTACAAAAAACTGGGCATGCTCTATAGATCAAAAAGATTCCTTACCAGCTCCTCAAGAGTTATTCTGTCCAGCACATACCTTCTTTATTTCTTCCTTCCTTTGCAAGCCGTGGTGGTACAGCAGTAGCATTGTTGCCTCACAGCAAGAGGTTCTCCTGTTCGATTCTCGGCTGGAGTGCCTTCTGTGTGTAGTCTACATGTCCTGACCATGGTCGAGTGGCCTCCGAAAGACATGCGTGAATGGACGTGCCTACACTGAAGGTTGGGCATTGGGCTGGCAACTCGGCACCATAAAAAATCTACTGCCAATCATTAGCGGATCGGAGTTCCGCTGTGGTGACCCCTAACCGGGAAAAGCCAAAAAGACAACATACCTCCTTCCTTCACTACTATATGGTTCACCCATTTTTACCAACATTCACATCTTCCTAAGATCAAAACTTAAGTTTTACAATAACAGAGTAGCTAGATTTGCAGCCAGTCAGTCATACAACTCCCAATACTACTCCGCCCTCAGATATTTAAACTGGATTGAGTGACATCACTACCTCAAGTTCACCCAACTCCTTCTTGCTTAAAAAAATGGTATTCAAATTCTCATACTGCCCAGAAACCAGCACCATTCTTAACTATTACCTCCCTAATTGCCCTCTTCATTCATCTGAGAAACACCTCCTTGAAATCCATAAACCGAAAAAATCTATTGGTCATTGCCTATATTCCTACTCAGTAGCCAAGGTCCGGAACAGTATTCCTACAGATATTAGAGCAATACCATGTAGTCACATATTCAAACAATCTCGAAAGAGATTTCTCCTTAACTCCCGGCTCTAATGTCTTACATAACTGACATTACACATTACTCCTTCATTCTCTTCCTTTTCTCTACTCTCTTCCTTCTTTCTTCTCTTTCCCTTGCTCTTCTTTTTCCCCTTTCTTTTGCTCCTTTCTCTTATTAGCCAAAGCACCAGTTACTTCTCTGATAGCTCCCTACTTTAACTCCATTTCCTAATCTCCCCCAACTGCAAAATGTCTTTCCTTTCTTAGTCTTTTGCCTATATTTAAAATGCTTAACATCTTTATTTCTTATCATTATTGATTGTACTTTACTAGGTATTCAATATCTTATGACTGTTGTTTACTATTCACTGTACGATTTTCTGATCTGACTTTTTTATCCTGTATGTTGTTTCTTCTATTTGTTACTGCACTTCATATGATAATATTATGTAGTTTATTAATTGAACTATGTATGTTGGAGCTTTTCTCCCTGGGCTTCTGCCGAAAATGGGATTCATGCTCAGTCAGACTTTCCCAGTAAACAAATGTCAAATAAATAAAATAAATGTAAATATAAGAACATTAAATATGTGGGTGCAACATGTATAAATATGAATATATTGTTAATATTTGAGGAGTCGTCATCCAGGAACATTTGCTAATGTATACTGGAGTCTGAAAAGCAAATGACTGTAATGGGTGATTGTGCAGGATTAGGTCAAAAGATAACCATCTAATATGAACTGCATGAAAAATAAACAAATCTTAACTTTTACTGTGTAATTATCAGAACAAGTTCTGTTTTGTATTCAGATAACAGAGCAGTGTTAATTAAACCTCATATTTTTCTTTTTTTGTCATTTATTTTAGATGGCATATTTTAATATAATTTTCAAAGTAGATTGCTTATTTTAACAGCATGTTAGGTCTTTAATTTGTGCACTGTGGCATTGTAATGTTTTCTTTCTGCTTTATTTTGGCTTATTAACCTGTTGCATTGTATATCCATTGCACCTTACTGGTTTTATATATATATATATATATATATATATATATATATATATATATATATATATATATATATATATAATATGCAAATCTGGTATATAGCTAAGAAGATATGTACTGTTTTACATTTTTGGCTAAGTTGACAACTGTCTCCTTCTTTATCAAGCATTTAAGAGGAACAGTGCTAACATACCATGTATTTTGATGTCTGTTACAGATTCCATTCAGGAGTAATGGTACAATACCATATATGGAATTTCTGGAACAATATAGCAGAGTAAACAAAATAAATGATAGCAGCAGGTAAAAGGCTATATTCTATATTTTATTTTCTGGACTGTGAAATCAGGTTAACGTGTGTGTTGCTGCTGCTTATAAACTCTGATGTTTAGCACTGTATGTCTTGTATGGTGTTCATCCTAAGGAATGTAACTGCTGAAATTCATAATATGGATGGGAAATGTTGGAAGGAAAAAATCAGTCCTCTGCCCTCATATTTGTGTTCTAATTTAATAAAGATGTTTTCAAAAAAGACTGTGAACTTAAGACATAAGCAAACATGCATTAACAGAAAGAAAAGAAACCATTTTAACATTTTTCCAGTTAAATGCAATAGACATCACATACATTTTCTTTGCAACTATTATCAGTCCAACATTACACAAAGTTGCTTAATTCCTGCCTTACATTAAACCCCACTCCTCCTCCTGAACATTATTATGCATCTATTGTTCCTGCAATTTCCATTTACTTCTATATAATTTATTCCTTCCCTTTTCTAAAGATCCCACTTCTAGTTGTTTGATCTCTTTTGTAATAATCAATACCTCAGATACAATTGGTAGAGACTTTGATTTCTATTTTGTAATAATTGCTTTTTTAGCAGCCAACAGAATGTCTATGCAATTCAGATTCTGTATCCCAGCTCAAAAAAAAAAATTCCTTACTTAAAGACATTTGCTTACCCAATAATGTCCTGTAGTCCTATCTCATCTTCATTCTTACATATTGGTTTGGAGCCGATTACAAAGCTCAAAGTCTCTTAGTTGGCTCGTGGCAAGGTAGGTATCCCATAGTGCACTAGTAAGAATCCCCAGATCTCATCTGCCGTGTCTACGAGTTCAGAAGTGCTTCTTGCTTGGCCGTGGCTAAGTTGCATGTGTTTCATTATTAATGTAGTCTTATTGTCTTTTCTACTTATAAGATAGCTTAGTTTACATAGTCTTAGTAATAGTTTTTCATAGGTAGTATATAGTAGTGTGTTTTGCTAAATTTCCGTAGTTATTACTTAGAACTTGTTGGCCGTTCTAGGCCCGTTTTGTTCTCCGAGTGGTATCCTTTTTGTGTGCTAGTTTTTGACGTAGTTCCGATTAGCATAGGTCCGCATTTGTGTTAGGCCCTTGTTTTTTTCTAGTTTTCAATAGAATAGTATATTGTGTGCAGTGTTTACTATTATTGGCTAGTTTTGGCCTGCTGTTTAAAATTTACAATTTGTGGTATTTTCTGGCTTAGCTTCTTTCCTGTTTCCGCAGCTAGGTCCGTTTAAGTTAGAGGACCTTTCCTCTATTTAACTTGCTGGTGTTTTTTTTCCTCAATAGGGCTAGGCCCGTTTAGGTTTAGAGGACCTAATCCTCTGTTGTTTGTTCGTCTGTGTGTGAGTGATCTTAGCGGGGCTAGGCCCATTTAAGTTAGTGGACCTAGTCCTCGGTTGTGTTTGGTGTGTAGTTTTTAAGGGGAGGCCCATTTTAGTTAGAGGACCTTGTCCTCTCTTCTGTCTTTATAGAACTTCTATTCGTACTAAGACATGTCGAAGGATTCCAAAGATCATAAACCTTCGGGTTTTAAAAAGTGCCTTAAGTGCTCCCAAAAAATGTCAATTACTGATGGGCATAGTAATTGTGTTTACTGCCTTGGAGCCATTCACTTACAGGAAACATGTTCTTTCTGTCACTCCTTCAGCTCCAGAGTTATCCAAGAAAGGAAGAACAAGTTAATACTGAAAGGTCTCCTTAAGCCTTCCTTCGAGGAGGATTTAGCCAGCTCTTCATCATCCTCCCTTCATCATCCTCCAAATCTCACTCCTCAAAGAAAGAGAAGGTCAAGTCGGCAAAGAGACATTCTCCTGCACTGACTATTTTGTCTGGACCTCCTCAGAAAACTTTAAAATTGGATAAGCCTTTCATCTCTTTGGCTCCACTGTCCTCGGAGCCGGTCGAGTTTATTGATGTTGACACTGCAATGTCGGCACCAAGTCTTTTGGAGCCGACTACTGAGAAATTGCATCAGAGCCAGTCTAGAGAGTTATTGCCGGTCTACCCTACTTTACGATCTCCCATTTTACAGAGATCTAGGTCGTCTCCGCTGTCATCCAGATCCTTCAAGAGCCTTTTGGAAGAGGATGTAGAGAGTAGTGCTTAGACTTTTGAAGTTGTCTGCTTTACCCAGTCAGTTCCGGAGCCATCTAAGGCCATTCTCCCTGTTACTGTTCCTCCTCCGAGCCGTGTTGGTCCTTCGGAGCTGGAGATTTCAGTGCCACTTGTTGTGGAACCCTCGGTTCCAGCACCCCTTGTGGCTGTCTCGTAGCAGAGTTCCACTCCAACACCTTCTGCGCCATCCTTGTTGTCTAGGAGCCGAAGCTCACTGGTCGGCCACTACAGGGATGCTTGGACCCGAACTTCTTTGGTGCCAAGCCTACCTCTCATAGGTTCATACGTTCATTCTAGGCTATCTGCCCAAGGGCATTTATAAGCCTAGCCCAGAGTTTTGTGGCTTTCGCCACCCCTTTAGTTTGAAGTATACTATGCCCATTATTTTGCTGTGCCTCTGTCAAGCAGTGACACTGAGATAATCCCTGGGGTATATCTGCCATCTCCCATCCATTGGTCAAGATTTCTCTTGAACAAAGCCAGCGAGGTGCTCTGCCTCACATGTACCGGGATTTTGTTCCACAGCATAGGGAGTCTCTGGGTGATGAATCTGTCCCCCCAGCACATCCTATTAATAACCGTGTCAAGGTTTAAGTCTCCCACCCTTGTAGTTCTGAGGGATCTAGATTTTTTGAGGTGAAGCATGTTCATCAATTCTGGGTTGGACATGGCCTTGTATGTCAGGCACAGGTCACCTCTGAGCAGACGGTAAGCGACTGAATAGAGCTGGAGTTCCTTCAGTCGGGCAGCATAAGACATATTTTTGAGACCCTTTATCCTTTTGGTGAGGAACTTTTGGGGCCTTTCCAGTTGCTGCAGGTGTCGGGTCAGATACATTCCGAATGGGTCATTGTACTCAATCATTGGTCTGATGAGTGATGAGTACAGGGGCCAATGACCTCCCTTGATCTAGATGTGAATCCCTTCATGATCAGGTGGGCAATGTAGAAGGTCTTCCTAACTACTTTGGAAACGTGAGTGTCAAACGAAAGGTTACTGTCAACCTGGGTCCCCAGATCCCTGATAACCTCTTCTGTGCTTAGTGGATTGCCACCTATATGGTAGCTAGGGGTAACCTTGTTTTTCCCGAAGGGTATGACTATGCATTTTTTGGCGTTTAACTTTAGGCCATGGCTTTGGCACCAGTTACCCATTTCTATAAGACCCTTCTGAAGGATATCTCGGTGTGTCAGCTAGGTTGAGCTCGGACCCTACATCCATCTCTGAGCCGGTTGCTTTAGAGCTGAGGGCTACCTCCATTTCCTCGGAACCTGGGCTGTCCTCAGAGCCGGAGAGATCTGCATTCATGATGCTGAGAGGAGCGTGCTGTCTCGGTTGTCAACTCCGCACAAGGGTACCGATACTCTTCACCCTCAAGCACCGACCTCTGTCTCAGGACCATCTCTCTCTCTCTCTCTCTCTCTCTCTCAACAGCAGAGACCTGCAGCCTCAGGAGCCCCTGTTGGGTGGCCCTCAGTCTTCCGAGACCTCCTCAGAATACCCTTCTGGGGAGCCCCCTTGGAAGAGGACATGCAAGAGGAAGCATGTAGACTCCCCGGATGAGTCAATCACCTCCAACACTGGCCTCGGAGTCAGAAGGGTCCCCTAGGTCATCCTCTGATGATATCTCCTTTGTAGATATCTTAGAAATCCTAAAGCAGAGAGGCAGCTGGCCCACTGTCTCCCCTTCTGATGAGGAGTCAGTGTACCTGAAGGCTTTCTGGTCTCAACCTTCAGCCTCTTGGGTGTCTCCACCTTTTGATGAGCTCCTGGACCTAGTTAGTCGAAAGGTGTGGGAAAATCCTGATGCCATGGAACCTGTCCCCAGAAGACCCATCAAATTTCTCTCAGCCCCCAAAGAAAAAGATTTCTTGACCAAACGTGTGCCTGTAGATGCTATGGTGATGGCGCAGCCACAAAGAAGGAACTAGCGGAGACTTCTACATATGTCCATCCACCGAACAAGGAGTCTCAAATGATGGATAGATATGGGAAGCGTAGCTTCTCTTCAGCAGCTTTTACTCTCAGATCGCTGAATTACCTCACACATTTTACTATGCTTCAAAGAGATCTCCTAAAGGAGCTAGGAGATGCTCTCCAAGGTACATCAACTGAAGGAGCCCCTGAGAAAGTTACTGCTCAGTTGTCCTCCTTAAACTCCATTGTTAACTCCTTCATGAGGCTGATCTCCTACGCAGCAGATGGAGCGAGCAGGGCAGTGGGTTCAAGGGTTTCCCTTAGGAGACACTCCTGGATGCGCTTATGTAATTTTGCAGAGCCCTTCATATCTGCCTTTACCAACGCCCCCTTCGACAGTTTTTCTTTGTTTGGACCAAAGGTAAAAGATACACTCAAGAGGTGTGAATAAGAAGGGAAAACTCTCTGCTGTGGGGAGTACGTTTTACCATCCTTTCTAGACCATACCCCAAGGGTCAGAGAGGCGGGAAAATGTGGTTCAAGAAATCCCAGAGATTTTTCCCAGATGCACAGGGTGATTCCTCCTTCAGAGACTGGGAGGAAGAGCTAATGGTAGACATCGCCCTAGAGACAGAGGGGGTCCACAAAGCCAGGGTGGCTGCAATTCCTTTCGTGGCCGTCCCTATCAGTGCTCCTGATGTGGGGCCCAGCTGTGGTTCTCTGGAGCCAATCGGGGGTCGCTTATCTTTGTATTCAGAAGCCTGGCTCAACATCACCCAAGGCAAATAGGTACAAAGAATAATCACCAGAGGATAGACCATACCCTTCTTCTTCCACCCCACACCCCCAAGAAGATCACAGATGTCCCACCCAATCACAGGGATCAAGCAACCATAGAATTTCAAAAGTTGCTTTCAAAGAGAGTCATCCAAACCATCCCTGCAGACCAGAAAGGATTCAGAACGTACTCCAGATTCTTTTTAGTGCCAAAACAAACAGGGGACTTGAGGCCCATTTTGGACCTCAGCAAACTAAGCGAATCAGTAAAGAAGTCCAAGATGTTCATCGTGTTTCACTGTTGCAGTCATGACTATAGGGTTCTCCCCTGCCGGCAGGCAGTCCTCGGTCGGCCAGAATCCCAAAGTCTGGGTCCGGCGTCGGCTGTTCAGCCATTCTCCCTGACGTCAGTGCACTAGGAGTACAAAGCTGACAGCCGACGCCATGTTCTCCAGTCTTTCTTGCCGTGCGGTGATAGCAGTTCGCAAGTGCCGGTCGGCTGACTCCTGACAATTTTTTCTAATCAAACTTGAGTCCGAATACTTTCTTCTCCTACTACTCAAAGCTAAGTACCCCGTTGGGGAAACTTTTTTCTTGCTTCAGTCCGATTCAGAAAAAGTTAATAATTGTATTTCATGTGGGAAGCAAATACCTCATAAGGATTTTCATTCTTACTGTATTCCTTGCTTAGGCCCTGACCACAACGTAGCTAGTTGTCGGTTTTGTGCTAGATTCAATCACAGTGCTATTAAGAGAAGGTACGATTTTGCTTTTCATTACTTCGGTAGGCATTTTAATTACAAAATGTTGTCGGATACGGTTCCGGCTACCGGAGTTCACAAACGACGCAAAGACAAAGACAGGCCTCCGAGGTCCAAATCAGATGATATCGCACAAGCGGAGCCAGCTTCAGGTTCGACAGTCATCAGTGAGGTGCTTTTGCAGCCCCTGTCGTCAGCCATTTCGGAACCGATAGCTGAAACGGACTCCCACGAGGAGCCAACTAGGCCTTTGAATATTTCAGTTGGACCTTCGGACAATGCTCTTTCGGATGGGTCCGCAGCCGCTGTGCAGGTACCGGCTTCCGAAGGGGTTTTCAGGCCTACTCAGCTTCTTATAAAGGCAAAGCCAAAGACAAAAGCAAAGACTCCTTCCAAACCAAAGACTGCAACCCAGGCCTCTTCTGATCCGGCTCCCAAGTCTCAGAAACAGTTACTTAAAATGGCGGAGGACTTACTTACTATGATTAGGGGTTCACATCCCCCTCCAGATAAAAGGCCAAGGCAGGAAGTTTATTATGACTCCTCTGATCAGGCTTCTGATTCTTCTGTTTCTTCTTCTGACCAGGAATATTTTTTCCCTCCTTATGAGGATTCTGATGCTGAGGAATCCATTCCTTCAGCTTCTCCCCCTGAGGATTTCTCTTTTGGGGAAACTTTGCATGAAATGAGGGAAGATTTCCACTGGGAAGGACGGGAGTACTCGGAATCTAAGAAAAGACTAAGGGATTTTCTTCTTCTTCCCTAACATAGGCCCCTGGCTATTCCTCCTATTTTGGATATTGTGGATGATGCTTTTTCGGAGGCTAACTTAATTCCTGACTCTTTTCCTCCAGCTCCTGTTAAGCCAGACAGACACTTTAGGGTTCCTTATTCCCACCAGTTTTTATTCAAGAACCCTACTGCTGACCCTGAAACCATTTCTCAGGGTCCTAAGGGCATCAAGGCTGCTTCTGCTAAAAACCCCATTCCCACTGAGAAGGATTCCAGATCTTTAGAAAGATGGGGCAAAAAAGTGTACACTTCTGCTACTTTATCTGTTAGGGCTTTAAACTGTCAGTTTCATATGCTGAAATACCAGCAATTTCTCATGTCTGTTTTAAAGCAAAAGCTAACTTCCATTTCCGCCTGTGCAGATGATAAGGAACTACATGACTTACTGCATGCCACTGAACAAGTTGGGAAGCATGGTTTACACTGTGGATTTGATACCTTGGAGGCTTCTTATAGGGCTGCTGCCTCTGGCACAGTAATTAGAAGGCATGCATGGTTAAAGGAACAAAATTTGCCAGATCAGGTAAAGGCTAAATTATTGGATGCTCCTGTTCAGCATAATGTTTTATTTGGATCTAAAGCTGAAGATGTGATTAAAAAGATGGAGGACAAGGCAAAGTCCATGCAAACAGTTAAAGATTTCTTACAAGTACAGCCACCCAGATTTAGCAGGAATTGGCCTACAAAAAATTGGTCCTTTCCCAATTCAGACAGGCCTCAGAGGGGAAGATATAGACGCCCCTGAGGTAGGCCTCAAATGCAAGCCTCTTATAGACCAAGACAGTGGACTGCTTCCAACCTAGGGGAGGAGAAGACAGGTCGCAAGCTCATAGAAAACAGACTCAATGACTCCCTCTGTTGGCTGCAGGAACTTCTTGCCTGGAAGCCCCTCTCGGAGGAAAACTTTCTCTTTTTCATCTAAATTGGACTCTTATAACCCAAGACAAGTGGGTTCTGGATGTGGTTTCAAGAGGTTACAAATTCCATTTTCATACCCCACCAAGGCCAAGCGGCTGGCCAGATCTTCCAAAACATCAATGGTCAGAGGCATTAAACCAGGTGGAAGCTCTCTTGGCTATGAAAGCAATAGAACTAGTTCCACTTTCAGAGATGGGACAAGGTTTTTACTCAAGGCTCTTTCTAGTCCCCAGGAAGCAAAATTCATGGAGACCCATTCTGGATCTGTCAGTCTTGAACACTTTTCTAGAGATACCAAAATTCAAGATGCTTACTCTACAGCAGCTAAACAGTGCTGACCAAAAATGCATGGATGGTAACTTTGGATTTAAAAGAAGCATATTTACACATTCCCATCAGACAGGAACGCAGAAAATACCTCAGGTTCAAGGCAGGATCGAGGCACTACCAATTCTCTGCGCTGTCCTTTGGATTGTCTACTGCGCCCAGGGTCTTTACCAAGTGCCTGGCTCCAGTAGTAGCTTATTGCAGACTCAAGGGAATTCAAATTTACCCTTATCTGGATGACTGCCTTTTTCAGGCAGACAGCAAGGATGTCTTACTCCAGCATCTACAGTTTGTTCAGAATCTTCTCAAGTTCCAGGGATTCACTGTAAACATAAAAAAGTCAAATTTGACACCCTCACAACAGATAATTTTTCTGGGCGCTTCTCTAAACACAACGACCCAGATGGCATTTCTGACATACGAAAAACAGTTACAGCTGGCTCCAACTTTCAAAACCTTGGCAACTACAACTCAGCTATCTGCAAGGAGATTTCTGCAGGTTCTGGGTTACATGGCCTCCTGCAACCTTCTCGTACCATATGCAAGACTACATATGAGGAAAATACAGTGGTACCTAAAAAGTGTATGGTCTCAGCATTGTCACAGCCTAGACATACTGATCTCCATCCTGCCTTGTCTTCAAAAGGAATTCCTTTGGTGGTCCAAGGCATGTACTCTAAACAAAGGAAAACCCTTCTGTATGCCTTCTGCCACTCAGATTCTAACCACGGACGCCTCAGATTATGCATGGGGAGCCCATTTTCAGGGCAACTGTCTGCAAGGCCTTTGGACAAAGGATCAGAAGCACCTGCATATCAACTTAAAGGAAATGTTAGCCGTTCAGAAAGCTCTATTGGCCTTCAGGAATCTTCTACAACCAGGACAACAACTACTGATACAGACAGACAACACCACAGTTATGTGGTACGTAAACAAGCAAGGGGGATCTCATTCCTACCCCCTTTGCAGACTAGCCATGGATTTTTGGAACACAGCCCTAGCTTGCAATCTGGACCTTCAAGCACAGTTTCTACCAGGGAAGCAAAACATCCTGGCAGACAGTCTGAGCAGAAACCTTTCGGATCCACACGAATGGATGTTGGACTCCGGAATATTCAAGATAATTACAGCAGTCTGGGGATGTCCTCACATAGACCTCTTTGCATCCCACCTCAATCATCAACTACAAATTTTTTGCACCAGGACTTTCCACGATCAAGCTTGGAAAGTGGATGCTCTATCATTCAGTTGGAGAAACCTCTTGGGATATGCCTTTCCGCCTCTTCCTCTTCTTCCACGGGTATTACTTAAGATCAAGCAGGACAAGCCCAAGATGATAATCTTGCTGGCCCCAAATTGGCCTCGACAGTTTTGGTACCCAACACTGAGAAACCTTTGTCTAGAGCCACCCTGGGTTTTACCACAGATTCTGAACCTTCTGTCCCAACACCAGGGTCAGATTCTACACTCCCATGTCAAAACTCTCAGCCTGGAGGCCTGGTTAATCCAGGATCTTTGATTCATTCTCTCCTACCCAAGCAGGTTATGGATGTCATTTTAGAAGCCAGATGTCCTAGCACTAGAAAATCTTATGCAGGAAAATGGAAAAGATTTTGTTCCTGGATGCAGGCTCAGGATTCTGATCCTCTTATTCCTAACATTCCTCAGATTTTACTTTACCTGTCAGACCTCTTACATAAGGGTCTCTCTTTTTCTTCCATTAAGATACACGCCTCTGCTATTTCTGCTCATTATAATACAGACCCTCCTATCTTTTCCCACCAGCTCATGAGACAATTTCTCAGAGGAGCTAAGAACTTAAGGCCCCTAGATCTCCTCCCATTCCTGCTTGGGATCTCAACTATGTTTTGGAAAAGCTCACCTTACCTCCTTTTGAGCCTGCTGCCTTATCTGACATCAAGTTTTTATCTTGGAAGACAGCCATCCTTTTAGCTCTGACCTCTGCCAGGAGGGTTTCAGAGTTACAAGCTCTTATGGCTGTGGAACCTTATATTATTTTTCATCAAGACAGGGTGTCTTTAAGGACTAATCCTACTTTCATACCTAAGGTGGTTTCCAAAGTGGCTTTAAATCAAACTATTCACTTGTCAACTTTTTTCCCCACTCCTCAAAATAAAGGGGAAAGGATCTTACATTCCTTGGATGTACACAGACAACTACGTTTTTACCTGGACAGAACCAAGGACATCAGGAAATCAGAGCAATTGTTTGTTTCTTATGCTTCAAGTTCCCAAGGTAAAGCCATTTCAAAACAGACCATTTCTAAATGGATTGCTCATGGAATCAGATTTTGCTATTCACACCATGGAAAGCAAATCCCAGGGAGTATAAGGACTCACTCTACCAGAGCTGCTGCCACTTCAGCTGCCTTCCTCAGGGAAGTTCCTACCAAAGACATTTTGGAAGCTGCAACTTGGAGTTCAGTGCATACTTTTTCCAAGCACTACAGTCTACCTCTCTACTCTAAGTCAAGGCAGGCTTTGCTTCTGCAGTCTTGCAGGGCCTTATAGCCACCCCCTCTTCTTTATGACCACCTCCCTTTCTTTCTGCTTTGGGATTCTACCCTACAGTCATGACTGCAACAGTGAAACACGATGAACATAGTACAGTTGTGTACACTTACCATAAATGTAGATGTTCGAGTGTCTTCGCTGTTGCAGTCTGGGTTTCCCTCCCTCCTGTCACCTCTTATTTTTTCTTTTGTGTGGTTCCTTTTTTCACCCTTCTTCTGAGGTGTATTTGCAAAGGGTATGGGACCTTATTCATTTTGGAACTTCTGACATCTGGGGCAAGAAAAACTGGAGAACATGGCGTCACCTGTCAGCTTTGTACTCCTGGCACTCTGACGTCAGGGAGCATGGCTGAACAGCCGACGCCGGACCCAGACTTTGGGATTCTGGCCGACCGAGGACTGCCTGCCGGCAGGGGAGAACCCTACAGTCATGACTGCAACAGTGAAGACACTCTAACATCTACATTTATGGTAAGTGTACACAACTGTACTTTCTGAATGGTAATCTTGCAGTCTGTACTCCCTCTATTAGGGAAAGACAATTGGATGTGCTCCATAGACCTCCAAGATGTGTACTACCACATCAACATGGACAGAGCATCGAGGAGTCATCTACACTTCCAGCTGAGAGGCAGTCATTACAAATTTCGTGCTCTGCCCTTTGGACTTACCACAGCCCCCAAGGTGTTCACCAAATGCATGGCGATAGTGTCAGCTCACTTGAGACGTCGTGGATTCCAAGTGTTTCCGTACCTGGACAACTGGCTCCTGACTGCCACCACCAGGCACCTACTCCTACAAGCTAGGGATTCAACCATTCAGCTCTGTACCCAGCTAGGAATTACTATAAACTGGAGAAAGTCTGCCGTGTTGCCCTCTCAATTTGTGACTTTTATAGGCGCAGAAATAGACGCAGTCACCATGAGGGCTCATCTTCCTGCGGATAGAGTTTAAAATCTCAGACAACAGATATACAGCTTAGTTCCTCAACAAAAAGTCCATGCCAAAACAGTGCTAAAACTTTTAGGGACCATGGCTTCTACCATAAATCTAGTTCTGCTAGCCAGATTGCATATGTGAATTCTTCAGTGGCTACTTTTTTCCCAGTGGTCTCTTCAACAACTGCCTCTGTCTCATGTTCTCATAACCGAATCTTGCAAAAAGGACCTTCGTTGTTGGATTCAGCCCGATCAACTAATGACAGGAACTCCCTTCCTTCCTTGCCAACCCATTGCTACTGTGACCACGGATCCTCCCAGATAGGGGGGGAGAGGCATTATCTAGGCAGGACTGTCCCAAGACACATGGCAAGATGACGAGGCTCACTTGCATATCAATGTCCTAGAGATGAGAGCAGTGCTCTAGCATTGCAAGCACTTCACGACTTTCTTCCTCTAGGGAAGATAGCAATCCAATCGGACAATATGTCGATGATATGGTATCTAAACAAGCAAGGAGGAACCAGATCTTACCCCCTTTGTCGAGAAGCTCTTCATGTTTGGCAGTGGGCGATATCTTCCCAGCACTTTCTAGTAGCAACGCATATCTCAGGGACAACAAGTGTGATAGCCGACAAGCTCAGCAGGGCAATATTGATGCCACATGAGTGGTCTCTGAATCAGAAAGTAGCGGAACAGATTTTCCGCAAATGGGGACAGCCTTGCTGCGATCTTTTTGCCAGTCCAATCAACGCCAAATGCAGCAGCTACTTCTTCCTTATTCCCCCTCTGGGGGAGTCACCGAGAGACACACTTGTTCACAATTGGTCTCCGGGACTTCTTTATCCCTTCCCCCTTTTCCGCTCATATCAAAAGTGATCCAGAAAGCAAAGTCCTTGGGAAGCAAAATGATTCTGATCACTCCTTACTGGCCTTGTCAGATTTGGTTCCCCTTCCTCAGGCCTCATCTCTTAGATGATCCATGGACTCTAGACCCAGTTTCAGACCTCTTGACACACATGTCAGGCTCCCTTCACCCCTGCCTCCACACCCTCAACTTGACAGTGTGGCTGCTTCACTTCCATCCCTAGTCAGGCTTCACGATTTTTCACCTTCAGTGACCCATATCGTTACGTCTTCCCACAAACCTTCCACAAGGAAGTTATACGCTAGCAAATGGAGAAGATTTTCTATCTGGGCAAAAGAAAAATGTAGATCCTTACACTGCATCCATTCCCTTGGTGTTAGAATTCCTAACCAAACTTTTCCATCAGGGATCAGCTGCTGCTACAATTAAAGTTCAGCTGGCAGCGATATCAGATTTTCTTTTGGGACAACATGAGCCTAATCTGATGGCTCCCATATTATGTAAAACCTTCCTTAAAGGCACTACCTTGCTGAGACCTTTTCAGGAACCTCTATCTCCTTGGGATCTAAATTTCATTCTATCCAAACTTTCTTCTCCGCCCTTTGAACCTGCGCATTCATGTGAACAGAAGTTTCTGTCCTGGAAGACCATTTTTCTAGTAGCTATTACATCTGCAAGAAGGGTGTCAGAGTTGCAAGCACTGTCAGTTAAACCTCCTTACTTGATTTTTCATAAAGACAGAGTTTCCCTCCGTACTAATCCTTCCTTCATCCCTAAAGTTTGCTCTCAGGCTAATTTGAACCAAACTATCGAACTGCCTGTATTTTTTCCTAATCATTCAAACAGTGCAGAATATAAATTTCATCAGCTTGATGTTCACAGACAGTTATGGTTCTACCTACATAGAACTAAGGAGATTAGAAAATCAGACCAATTGTTCATATCCTTTTCTGAAACTAGGATAGGTCTGCCAGTCTCTAAAGTAACTCTAATTGGATTTCCAACTGTATCTGTTTTATCTACTTTTCCAATGGAAAATCCCTTCCGTTTAAAATTAAGGCTCATTCTACCAGATCCCTATCCATATCTGCTGTCTTTCAAGCCAGAGTTCCAATTGACAGTATTTGTGCAGCAGCAACTTGGGCTACCCCTCATACCTTTATTACTCATTACAAATTGGATTTGACCTCAAGGGGTAGAGCCTGCTTTGGTTCCACGGTTCTTAGGAGTATATTCCCGTGAGCCACCCAAGAAAAAGGTGCTAGGGATGCTGTCCCATATGTAAGAATGAAGGTGAGATAGGACTACAGAACATAAAGAAGTTATGTACTTACCATAACGTTCCATGTTTGTAATCCATCTTGCCCGTCATTCTTATAAACCCACCCACCTACCCCCATCCTCTGAGGATCTGGAGACAGGATAGTATTGCCTGTGGTAGGGTGGAGACCTTTCATCTTGTTCCTTGTGGATAACTTTTTCTTTCATTCTTACAGTCAGCAGCAAACAAGATCTGGGTATTCTTACTAGTGCACTATGGGATACCTACCTTGCCACGAGTCAACTAAGAGACTTTGAGCTTTGTAATCGGCCGAGTCGGAGCCGAGGATCAGCTCCGAGCCCATATGTAAGAATGAAGGACGAGATGGACTACAAACATGGAACGTTATAGTAAGTACATAACTTCTTTTTTCTGATACAGTACTCTGTTAAAATCTGCCAACTCATTACACTCCCAAAGCGTATGATCACAGTTACCTCTTTCTTCTTCATTACACCTCCAACATTTGCTATCTACTAGAGGAAAAATTCTTTGAAGTTTGTTAGGAGTATAAAATAGCTATGCAAACATTTCCAAAGATCCTAAACCTTTTGGACTTGGTTACTTACTTGAAAGCAATACATATGTCTTTTCATTGTTTTCTTGTAAAATACTTTTCCAGTCTCTCTTCCCAATCTTTTCTACACTCCTCTAATTGATTCTTATAGTTACCATGCAATATTTTATATTCCCTACTAATTATCCCTTTTAACAGCTGCTCTTCAGTTTTAGATAAAAACTCTACTACAGCAGGTCTTTCACTTAAAATTCCCCTGTCCCTTTCTGTTTGCCTGTACTCTGAGATCAAGTCCTGGTAGGGAAGGCAATCTCTAGCCTGCAACTCAAATGTCTTCTTGGCCTCATCCCACTTTATTACCTTTCCTGCTTGAGTTACTTGCTCCCAGTATCTTGGTTCCTTTGACAGGTTTCTTCAGTAAATTCCAGTCCCCTCTTGCCTATTTTCTGTATCCCTACTTGCAGTCATCCCTGTTGGCAAAATCTCCTTTTCCATTCTTATATTGACTTAGTTCTTGGAATACTTTCTGCTACTTTATGAATATAATATTTTGTATGGTTGTTATTCTCCTTAATGATCTGCAGCCAAAATCGCACTCTCCCTCTGTTTCTTGAACTTCCCCTTGTTTCATCACCATCCTTTTCCGCTTTGAATTATAACCTGCTGCTTGTATTTATATGACTTTTAACTGTGTAGCTCTAAAATATCCCTTCAAATCAGGTAAACCAAAACCACCTTGTTTTATTGGAAGAATCAACCTATCCAGCTTAACTCTTGCCCTCGTTCCCCCTCAGAAAAATTCCTGTAATTCTTTATTCCACAACTTCTCCTCGGGTAGATAAACGTATGCTTAACCCATATACGAGACTAAAGGAACTAAACATATTTTCACTGCTTGTATCTTGCTATCCACATCCACAAATAAGTTTCTCAATTTCCGTATTATTTTTGTTTAGTCTATTCCCACATATCCTTAGATGCCATAACAGAAGCCATTTTAATCAATACTCCATCTTATGTCCCCATAAATGTGGGTATTACTGAACCAATTCATGTGTGGGTACATAATGTATGGCTACAGCCATTGTTTTAACTTCATTAGTTTTATATTCTGAAAAGACTTGAAGCCGTCTCCAAATGTTCCACAACACTGAGATGTCCTTTTCTGGATTTATCAGGTATAAAATATCATCTGCAAATAGTCTTGCTTACCATATTATTTATATCCTTGTATTTCTTTGAGAGGATTTCTGTCTATACACACTGAGCCGAGTGGAGGAGGGGCATTGACTACAACTCTGATCTGAGATGCACAACAATAAGTAACCTTTTTTTGGCTTATTTATACTGGGTATTGCTTCTAGCAAATTATATATAGCACTTTTTACTGCCTGCTGCGTATGTTTTACTGTATTTTATTGCTATTAACTAATCTGCACGGTTAAACTAAAATGTTCTGCCTTACAGGGCCTGAGAAATAAGTTATTTTACTGTCACACTGTTTGTAAAGCTTTATAGCTAGTTTCACTGTGTGAAAGGTATTAATGGAAAATTTCTATACTTGTTAAGCACCTATTTATTTGTTCTGATTTCCTGCCAAGGAGTGTATCATATAACTGAATTGTTTGCAGTTAAAAGGATTCTGTAGAGCAGACATGTCCAACCTGCGGCCCGCGGGCCACATGTGGCCCCCAACCTCTAACTGCAACATCGATGTACGCATGCCCCAAAACACTTTTTTGTTGTGGTTTTGCGCCTGTGACCTGTAACTCTAACGTTGGTGTATGCATAAGCACCCTTCTAGTTTTGATTTTCTTTTTTGTGCCAAAGAAGGATCTGTGTGTTCGTGCCATTATTTCATGCCAAAGAATCAGAGTGTGTGTGTGTGTGTGTGTGTGTGTGTGTGTGTGTGTGTTTGCTGAAGAGGGACTCGTGTATGGATTTGCTGCCATTGCCTTTGAAAGGCATAGCACTTAACTGTGTTAATAGGTAAGTACGGAGTGAGTGAATGAGTGAGTACATGCATGAAAGCAGAATGTTTGTGTATGTGAAAGTAGAAGAGTGTGTGTGTGTATGTGTGCATGACAGAGAGAGACACATGCACAAAGAGGCTAATGATCAATCTACCTACTGAACACAAATAAGTTAGCTCACAAATGTATCATAAATTAGAAGTACACTTTCATTAAATTGCAGCTTCTCTGACAGAGAGAGTGTTGTATTGAATATGAAATCATACCTCTCAACTGTATGGATTTTCGCTTCATCTTCCAATTTGTCTCTTTTGCTTAGGAAATAAAAGTAGTCATCCAAGGTAATGCAGTTCCATGGAGTAAAAATGAGACAGTAGCCTAGGGTTGATGGGTCAGTAGTGGATTGACTTTGTGGGACTATAGCATATAAAGTTGTATTGTTTTTTCTGACAAACAAAAAATCACCCAGTACTGTTTTGTCAGTGTCTATATTAGAACACAGAACATTCAAAATGTCGAGTGTTCTAATATCAAACCCTAGCAATCGAAAAAAAAAAACATCGAACATTCGGAACAGCGAATTTTTTCCTAGGGAAAAAATTTACTGTTCCAAAACATACACACAACACAAGCACACCAAACAAACAGCAATCCACACACATACACCTAAACTCTTACATCTAATCCTACACTAAACTATACATACACCACTAACTATCCACTTACGTTAACCCAAACCCTAACACTAAGGTCTGTCACTTTCGCACAGTCACCTCACCCGCACCCTAACCCTAACTCACCTAACCCGCCCGTCCACACAATCGCACACTTACCTGAACCCGACCCATAACTTTCCACCACAGCACTGAAAATACCGAAGCAACAGAAATGAAAAAATGAATTCTTTCCCTAGGAAAGAATTCGATTTCCTGTTCGATATTTTCAGAGTTTGCTGAAAACGGGTCTATATTAGAACACTCAACATGTCAAATGTTCGGTTTTCTAATATAGACCCGTTTTGTCATTGGTGGTTCTAAGGAGTCTCCTTGCTCCTTTATCTGTTTAAAAACTTTCATTTTGTGGCTCACTGCTGTGATAAACATTTATGTAGTGTTTACTGTCTAAAAGAGTGTAGGCTACTAGCTTTGGTATTGTTCTCCACCGTCCCTCCCTGTTGGTGTCTTGCTGTTATACTTGGTGGCTTTTCATTTGCCAGCCCCTACTGTAAATTTGATCTGGGACACTCCTCCCAGTCTAGTGTCATTAGCTCATTCTACCCAATACAGAGAGAACATCTGAGAAGGCCAACCCACTTAGTTTCTTTCCTTCTTTTCCTCCTTTCTCCTTTTCTTACAAAAAAAAAAAAAAAAAAAAGAAAAATTGCCTGAATCTCCTTGTGTTCTGACTGTGCTTCTCGAACATTTTGGAAATATAGAGTATATTTTAGTACATATATTAAAACTGTATTTGCTTTAATATTGCTACAACTCAAGTGCTCTAGGTTGCACTGCATCTGAATTGTTTTAGTGTGTTTTAGCTGCTTTTCTGTATGTATAGACTTTTCTGTATGTGTAGACTAGCTACTTATTCTACTGTATTACTGCCTCTTAAATCGTTTTTCAGTTGTGCACTTGCCTTGCTTCATTCAAAAAGTTTTAAATTGGTAATTTTGTTGAGTTTTAATTGCATTTACTGTTTAGGGCTACACACTCAAGTGTGTTAGCCTTTTCTGTGTTTATTTATTGTATTATTGCATTGTGTAGCTTGTTTTAACCAACCCCCCCCCCCAAAAAAAAAACAAAAAAATACTATCTTGTTTGCTTGTTTCCCACCTTTCCTAGCTAGTATAGTCCAGATTCCAGGCTTTGCTGGTTTCAAGATTTTATTTTCTGTGTTAAGAGCTATCCAGACCTTGCTGTGGTAGAGGGAAGTCCTACTGCTTACCAGACAGAGTGGTGAGCATTGTACTGCCTATCTAACACTAGAGGAGTGGTTTCCAGCTCTGAAATTGTAATTTTATTAGCCATTTTGGGCTGATTTCTTTCCCTTTCAACTTTCTGGCTTAAAAATGCATGTGTTTGTGCACTTTTCATATCGTGCAGCACCACAGGGCTATGGTTAAACTATTCCAGGTGCTAGAAAGTCTGCTCTTCAAATTTTCCCGTAGAAATAGCTGGTTTCTCAGTAGTAGCACTAAAATCTGAACCCCTGTGACTAGCACTTGCTCTAGAACCTGCTGGAAACCACTAGGAAGCCTTACACTGATACAAGCACTCAACTGTCCTTGTTAATAAAGAGAAATTAATCGTAGGCACTAAACAGCCTATAATTGCAAAGTACCTTGCAAAGGTAAGGGAAAACAGCCCTTGTACTTTACAAAAAAGCACCTAAACAGGCATGTCCAAGGGTCAGCTTCCGGTGATTTCTCCTGTCCACCTGGTGAATCTGGGCATACTGGGGCAATGCAGCAACTGCCTCATGTACACAGACAACCCTCTCCTCCTACCACCCAACACTACAACCTGTGAGAGATGCACTTACATAGCCAAACTGGAAGCAAAGCTCTCTCCAACCAAGATTGTGCTAGACAGTCACGATGAGAAGGTTAACACCTACACTACACCTCAAGCAACACTCAGCCCTTCAAAACCCACACCATCAACACACACACATAGCAACACTAAACCCACATATGCGGAGGCCCTTAACATTAACAGGCCCAAGCAACAAGGACCTCAGAAGCTGAAAGACAAACTAACACAAGTCACAACCAAAGTGACACATAGCTCACAACACCAGTGTGCCACCCAACAACAGCCCCTAAGGTAAGATAACATACCCAGCACTTCAGTCATAGGTGACTCTATAGTCAGGCACACTGATGTCTCACTCACCAGGCTGAGCAAGGAGAAAATTACAGTCAGCTTCCTGTCTGGTGCCAGGAGCCGCCACACAATGCATGCACTTAAGTCACTCCACACAAGTACAAATATGACTCTGTCATTGTCGATGTTGGAGTGAATGACTTGAGATGTACCTCCCTGAACTACATGAAAAGAGACATGAAAGAGCTCTCTGATCATGTGGCCCAGGCAGGTATGACTCTAGTCCTGAGTAGCATCCTGCCTTCGCCCAGAATGATACCACAGTATAAGGAAAAAATGATTGACTTCAACAATTGGCTAAGCTTCTGGTGACATTCAAAAGGGATTCAGTATCTGTCTACCTCGGATGACATGATCGACAAACCACAATGCTTTGCCAGAGATGGTCTGCACCTGTGACCCCTGGGATTCAGGTTACTGGCTAAAGCTCTTGCCACCCCTATAGTGACTTTTTTAGGCAAGGTTCAAAGGACAAAACCACCACCGTGACAAATACAAGAATGCAAAATCTGAAGGTAATGCTACTCAATGCTAGAAGTCTAAACCTCAAAATGCACTCTCTCGAGGCACTCCTAAAAATGGAGAACATCGATATCTGTGCAGTAACTGAGACCTGGTTCAAAGCTCCAGAGAGCACCCCTGCAGTACCAGGCTACAACTCTTAACATACTTTTCGGCCACCAAACCAAGACTGAAACACTAAAGGTGGAAGAGTGTCCATATTCACCAAGGATATTCACATCTCCAGGCTAGTTGCCCAACACAATGCATCCGAAATTCTCCAGGTGTAACTAACATTAGGTAAGACTGCAATCCAAATTGCAGCTTGCTACATACCTTTCTAAACATACTGGAAAATATTAAGATACAACCAAACACCCTAATATTGGGTGATTTCAACTACCCTGCCATTAACTGGGAAAACTACTCGGGTACCAACACCTTTTCCCATTGGTCTTGGAAATCATAAATTCCAATGCCCTGGATCAACTAATCCATTGTCCCACCAGGGGCTCCAATATCCTTGACCTGGTCATTACCAACATGGGAGATAGATGCTCCACACCAGTGGTCACCCCCTCATTGATCAGGTCTGACCATAAGCAAATCACCCTTGACATCCACATACCACCCCCACCCCCCAGTAAGGAAACCTTAGTAAAAAACTTCTGCAAAGCCAACTTCATGCTACTTAAGCCAGGAGTGACAAACTTCATGGCAGCCATGCAGACGGGAGCTGAAAGTTCGACTGCTGAATCCTACACTAAGGCACTGTACGAGCACATCCACTCATGCATGAATCGTGCCATCCCAAATAGAACCAAGATGCTCTCCTCCAAAAAAAGGAAGCCAATCTGGTGGTCCCCTGCCATAAACAAACTATACAACAGAAGGACGAAACAGTTGCCGAAAAGAGGAAAATCCCAGGATGCAAAAAACTCCCTTATCAGCCTCAGTAAGAAGCTGAGATCCTCCATAAAATCTTCCAAAGCTAGCTATGAAAATAAAATTGCCAAAGATTCCAAAGACAGCCACAAGGCATTTTATAGTTATGTCAAGAATCTAAATGGTAATGCTCAAATCTGCTCTGAGCTACAACAGAATGCCATTAAATATACTGATCCCAAGGATATTGCCAATATTCTGGCAGATCGATTTAGTGCCAACATTCACCCCCCTCTCACCCCCTAAAGGGTCCATCTCATTACTAAAAGATTGCCAAATGCCAGTAATCATGGCCACACAGGTAGAAACTGCACTCTCCAAAGCTAAGAATACAACATCCATGGGACCAGATGACAATCCCGGGCAGGGTACTACATGAACTACAAAATTAACTGGCACCTAAGTGTCATGTTTAATCATAGCCTCACCTCAGGCTTCATGCTCACTGAGTGATGCACAGCTACAGTTATCCCACTCCACAAGGGGGGATCCACCTTGGAAACTACCATCTCATCAGTCTGACAAGCCTGATCTGCAAGGGCATGGAACACATTGTCATGGAACTTCATTGGCAAGCTTCAAACACTGGACCCCACCCAGTTTGGGTTCGTGCAGGGCCAATCTTGTCTCCTGAACCTGATTGACTTGTTGAATCAGTCTCCAGAGCTGTGGACGAGGGTGAGGCGGTCCACACAGTCTGTCTGGACCTTGCCAAGGCCTTCAACAACATCCCTCACTGTGGAATCATAGATAAACGTACTAAGCTGGGCATTAATCCGTACGTCACTCGATAGGTTGCCAGCTGGCTTACTGACAGAACCCAGACTGTAAAAGTAGCCAACTCCAAATCCAGCTCCAGACAAGTGACAAGTGGAGTACCTCAGGGTTCAGTCCTGGGACCACTCTTGTTTGGCATCTACTTCTCTGAAGTACAGGCCAACACTAAGGGACTCTGGCTAACAAAGTTCACAGATGACTGCAAACTGGGAGCCATTATTGAATCCCCAAATGATGTGGATATTCTACAAAAGGGCCTTACAGAAACAGATGCTTGGTGCCAGAGCCATGGGCTCAAGCTTAATGCCAAGAAATGTTTAGTTATCCCCTTTGGGAAACAAACATGTACCCATGAATAAACACATAGGTGGCAGTACACTAAACACCGAAAGTGTCATGAGAGACTTAGGGACACAGGTGGACAGTGGTCTCACCTTTGATAACCATATTGCCACAACAGTCAGGAAATCCTATGTGGCTCACCTCATCACTAAGGGCTTTTCATCCAGAAAAAAGGAGGTCATTGTCCCACTGTACTCATCCCTCATTAGACCCATTATAGAGTACAATGCCCCATTTGGTATGTACCTCACAAGATATCTGCAACAGCTGGAAAGGCCACAGAAATACCTCACTAAAAGAATCACAGGCCTAAAGCAGATGCCCTATGCTGACCATCTAAAAAAAACTGCTGCTATACTCTGTGGCATATCGTCTACTCAGAGGCGATCTCTGCTTAACATTTATTTTTATTCTATTTATTTTACATTTGTTGACCGGGCTAGTCTAGCTGGATACATGTCCATTTTCAGTAGAGGCCCGGGGAGAAAAGCTCCAAGAAATCATACATAGTTAAAACAGAAGTTATTACAGATATTATAAAACAGCAAGTAGTACAAAAGCAGATTGTAATAAAAAAAAATGTTTTATCTCTTCCCCCCCCCCCCCCCCCACAGGTACATACAAATTGCAAAACACTTAGTGATTTCATGATCAGATGCAAGATACATATATGTTGTATAATAGTATTTTAAAGAATACGTAAATGGAAGAAAAGAAAGGATGTAGGGTGAGGTATAGAGGATAGGAAAATAATTAGTCTGGGTTAGTACAGGAGCATAGCCAGTGTTTATTGAGGTATAGTTTTAGGTTCTTTTTAAAAAGTGAGAGAGAAGACTGAGAAGTGATTTCTGAGGGTAGTTTATTCCATATTTTTCCAACAGAGTTCGAGAATAAGGATTCACCTGCTGAGTTGTTGGGTTTAGTAGTATTGATCAGTAGTTTGTTTGAGGAGCGTAGATTTTGAGATTATTATAAGGTGTAATTAGGGTAGAGAGTATTGGGGTGTTGCTAGGTTGATACAGGGTCTTGTGGATTATTGTAAGCTGGTGAAGTTGGAGCTGGTTAAGTAGTTCTAGCCAGTTTAGATGCCGTAGATTTAGACAGTGATGGGTTCTAAAAGGAGAGCCTGTTGCAAATCTAGCAATATTGTTATAGGATGTTGCTAGTTTATTGAGGTTGTTTTTAGAGAGATTGGTGTATATAGGAGAAGCATAGAAGAGAGTGGAGATTAGGTGAGTTCTGGCTATAGTGGTCCTAGCTTCTGGTGTAAGATAGGGTTTAATTCTGTAAAGGGATCCTAGTTTTTTTGTTAACTAATTTTATTATGGTGTTTATATGAGTGTCAAAGTTAAGATTGTTGTCTATTGTTATTCCTAGCAGTTTAGTGGTTGGTTCAGGAGTGATAAGAGTACCGTTGTTAGAAGTGAGATCGAAATGGAAAGAGGTGGACTTTCGGGTTGGTGTAAAGAGTAGTAGTTTAGTTTTCTTGGGGTTTAAGAGGAGGCAGCAGTGTGAGAACCATTGTTCTACAGTGTTGAAAGCTTTTTGAGTAAGATTATGAAGTTCAGTTTGAGAGGAGGCTGAGCAGATTATGGTAGAGTCATCTGCATATTGAATACAGGTGGAGTAAGGAATAGCATAACTCAGGTCATTAATATAAATGGAAAACAGGAGTGGGCCTAGTATTGAGCCCTGTGGGGACCCCAAGGGAGATAGAGAGGTGATTTGATAGTTTATTTTGCCAGAGTACAGCCTGCTGGCGGTTTTCAAGGTAGGATCTGAACCAGCTCATAGATAGAGGATCGAGTGAAAGAGAGTTCAGTGTATGGAGGAGTAGTTGGTGATTAACCATGTCAAAAGCTTTAGATAAGTCAATGAGAACTGCAGATGAGAGAAGATTTTTGTTGTGGTTATTGTTAATGCAGTTAGTGAATGACAGCAGAGCAGTGGTAGTACTGTTGGAAGGTCTGAAACCATGTTGACAGTTGGCAAGTAGGTTGTTCTGGAGAAGGTGGTTAAGAAGTTGTTTATGGATACACTTTTCCATAATTTTTGCAATAGGGGATAGTAAAGCTATAGGGCGAAAGTTAGAGAAGTCATTGGAGTTTCCCCCTTTGTGTAGTGGGATGATATGAGAAATTTTCCAGATAGATGGGACAGTTCCTTCACTTATATATCTATTTATCAGAATGGAGATGGGATAGGCAATGGCTTTAGCTCCTTTTTGCAAGAATTCTGCAGGCAGTTTATCGGCTGCGGGAGTATTAGGTTTTAACTTTTGGAGAAGGGAGGAAATGAAGGAAGTAGATACTGGTTGTAAGTGAAATAAAGGAGGTAGGCTTATAGAAGAGGTGGGCAGGTTAGAGGCATCAGGAGATAGGTGGCTAGCTAGAGTTTGGATGGCGTCTGTGAAGAAAGAGTTGAAGGCATTGGCTGTTTGTGTGGGATTGCCAGGGTTTGAGCCTTGTGGGTTGGGTAAGATTGATTGGCCTGGGAAAAGAAGATTGTTAATACTAGTCCAGAATTTTCTAGGATCCTTTTGAGTGGTTTGCTGTAAATGTAGATAAAAGTTCTTTTTGTCTAGTAGGATGGCTTTTTTTGTAATATTTCTATGTTCTCTAAAGGTTTGTATGTCTGCTAGATTCCTAGTTGTACGCCATTTTGCCCAGGATTTGTTTCTAAGAAGGATTTTTTGTTTAGTATTGTTGGTGAGCCAAGGGGCTGGCTTAGCTTTGGTTCTTATAGAGCAAGTTGGTGCATGGTGGTCAAGGATGGTTAAGAATGTTGAATTGAAGTATTCAACTGCTTCATTTAGAGGGAGTGATTTTAATGGTGACCAGTTACATTGTTTAAGTTCTGTTAGGAAAAGTTCTTGGTTAAATTGCTTTTTAGAGTGTATTGTTCTGAAAGTGTTAGGGAATATTAAGTTGGTTTTCTGTCTGATAATGTAAGTTAGAGAATGGTCACTTAGGTCATCTGGAAGGGTTCCTGTTATGTAGGCTTGATGAGGGGTATTAGTAATTTTCCAATCCAGGGTACTTTCTTTGTTATGGAGTGTGTTAGTTCTGGAAGGGCAGTTTATATGTTGTGAGAATCCATATAGGTTGATATGGGTGGCGGGGGGACTATGGTTTCTGGAGGGAGATTAATAGAAAGCCAGTTAAGGATATATTCAAGTGTATTAATGTTATTTCCTGGGGGAAGATAAAGACAGGTGATATTTATGGCTTTGCATGTGTTGACCTGAAGTTTGGAGATAATTACTTCTGTTCTATTATCCAAAGGGAGGTTCAGTTTTATAGTGCTGACTTGTAGCTCTCCTTTATAAAGGATTGCTTCCCCTCCTCCCTTTTTGGTAGTACGGTCAAGTCTGATTATATTATAACCAGGTGGGGTGATTTCATTGTCTTTAATGGTAGGTTTTAGCCATGTTTCTGATAAACATAGGATGTCAAATTGGTGAGTATGTAGGAGGGCATGAACTTGAGCAATTTTATTGCAAATACTACGTATATTAAGATGTGCTATAGAGAGTGAGTTGGGTAGTTTGGTAGGTGAAAGTGTCCTAGTTTTGTTATGGATACAGTTGGTAGTGTTAAGGGGAATGTTAGGGCCAGGGTTGGAATGAATGTCTCCATCCAGTAATGTCTGGGGAGGAGTAAAGCGTTTGGGCTGGAGAGGCTTAACATCATAGTTAAGTAGTTTTCTAGTTTTTAAGTTGGTGAGCTTAATGTGTGCTAGTCTGTGATATTTCGCTAATAGGTAGATAGGTTTAAAAATGAGGTTTAGGAAGTTTGGGGAGAAAGATAATGTTGGTGTTGATGTGTGTTTGTATGGTAAGGGAAGGGTAGAGTAGAGTGGTTGTTCATAGGAGGTAAGGAGATAGGTGGTGGCTAGTGGAGGAAGGAGTGAGACCCAGATTAATAGATGTAAATTGTGAGGGAAGATTGATATATACATTCTAAAGGTAGTGCGGTGAAAGAAAAATGGGAGTTTGGTATTAAAAGCAGTGAAAAGATAATAGTAAAGGTTGGGTAAATAAGCAGGGAAGGATGTGAGGTAGGTATTAGAAGGTATGTTCAGAGAAAAAAGGGGGGTGGGAGTATTAATGATTTTCCTGGTATGATAGGAGTAGGTAAAGAGGGGTGTGTCTTATAGAGGAACTAAATGTAGGAGCACTGGGGGTGGGTGGGAATTGGGGGTAGGGTAGGGGCATACAAGGCCATGTCAAACCCTGAGCTGTTGGACATGCTCTACTTAAAGAAATCCCAATCCCTCAGAGCCACACGCTCCAGGGATCTAAACCTTGTCATCACAATGAACAAAACATGCTGGAGGGATAGGTTCCTGACCCAGAGACTCCCTATACTCTGGAATAGACTGCCCATACATGTCAAGCAGAGTGCCTCCTCGGCCCTCTTCAAAAGGAACCTTGACGATTGAATGTGAGATAGGACATTCACCCCAGGAATCATGTCAGTTGCCCTGCTAGACAGGTGTCCAGGGAAGTAAATATTGTGGGAAGAAATATCTGGGGAATTGTTTGCCTAGGCCGATAGCCTAGTACCAACCTATGAACCAATGGCTCTAAATATAAAGCAAAGTAAAAAGAGGACAGCCCTGCCTGGTTCCTCTTTTCAAACACAGCTTCGCTTAGAGGAATCCTCCCACTTTAATTCTTGCCTCTGGTCCTTCATATATCCTTCTAATTGACCTTATTATTGTATCAGGGAATGCAAATGCTTCCACTGCCCTTCTGGCAAAATCCCAGCTTACTCTGTCATGTGCTTTCACTGCATCGAGGCCAATAAACAGCAGAGGTATTTTCTAACATTCTGCTTTCCTTTGGACCACCACTGTTATATTAATGTTGTCAAATGTTTGCCTCCCTTCCTCAAAACCACACTGATCCATATCAATCAATTTTTGGCAACACCTTTGCTTTTTTTTAGCTAGTATAAATATAAACACTTTATAACTGTGGTTTAAAACTGAAATGGGTCTATATGAAGCTGGGTCTGAAGGGTCTTTACCATCTTTATGTAACACAGCCACCACAGCTTTCTTCCAAGATGTGGGTGCTTCCCCTCCTTTTAAAATAGTATTAGACAAAATCCTTCAGGTCTTTATCACTTTCTTCACTCCTAATTCCCAAACTTCCCCAAGAATAAGATCTGTTCCTGAAGAGTTTCTTGAAGATTGATTATACATCACTGTTTTTATGTCATCACCTTCTATCTTAACTGTTAGTTGTTGAGCCTTGTGTACCTCTAATCTTGGCATAATTAAGTCTTCCATAAATATTTCCATTTGTACTCTTTCTTGATTTCCACATGTCTCTACTTTATATAAATGTTATTAAAATTTCCAGAATCTCTATAAAACCTCTACAGGACATATGTTTTTTTTCCTTGCTACAGGTTCCTGATGTTTGGTGGCAACCCTTTCAACATTCTGTTGCCTACATCTTTGTTTTTGTGCTCTGGAGCTGTTATCAAAAAATAGTTGATTAACTGCAATCTTTCTAGACTGATGCATATTATACAAATACTCTCTTATTTTCTCTTTAGCACTCTGTGTTTGCTCCTCCTCTTGTTCTGTGAGATTCTTTTTATCCTGAACGATTTTGACCTTTGCCAGCCCCTCTAATTACTTCTTAACTATATCGCTTTCTCTTTTTTCAAGTCTGTTCCCCTGTTCTTAAACTCCATTTCATTTTTTTCTCGGTCACTAGCTATAACTTCTGAAGATATTTCTATCTTCCTTAATAACTCTCAGATAATTTCCATTACCCATTCCTTAAATTCCTGCCTTTTTAACAGGTAGATGGGAAAGTGCCAGTGTCTTATTTTTACTTAATTACCCTGAATTTTTATCTTAGTTTTTATAGATGCATGATCAGGAATAGTTATTGGATGTGTGCTAAAGCTTTCCATTAAATGCATATGTTCATGTGAAATATAATATCTGATGATGTCATTTTCAATCATTCCTTAGAAACTGGGTTTGCTTCAGATCCTCAGATCTGACTTGGGCACTTCTTCCAGATTGAAAAACACTTGAACTCTCGAGTTCCACCCCTTTACCCATAATGCCCCAGCTACCTAATATACCCCAGATCTCATTTGCCACCATTCAATCAGATGTAGATTGCAAGCTCAATAAGCTTTGGATATAACTTTCTAATGGTTCTTGTTAGTAAGTTTAACTTTGTCTAGTTTTCCTTTAAATATCCATACGTTTATCTAGTACTATTCTTTCCTCCTTTTAGCCCTATATATATATATATATATATATATATATATATATATATATATATATATATATATATATATTATATATGGGTCTACTTCATTTGCTCTAACTTCCAATTGCCCGACACCCATTTGCCCGAGACCAAATGATCGAAATTTCATGTGGCTGACACTTCATTTGACCAACAAGTATTATTGGCAAGAAAATGGAATATGCCTTCCTCCCCACTGTAGTGTGACCCTGGAGTTAGAATATATAGTTAGGGGGTGTGGGGGGGGCGCAGCCCCCCACAATAGGGGGTGTTGGGGGGGGCTAAGCCCCCCACTTAATTTCATATTATATTGTTTAGTTTTGCTTTAATATTGCTTAGTAAAACAAAAGTATGTGGGGGCTTCACCCCCCCACCCCCTTAACTACATATTCTAACTCCAGGGTCACATTACAGTGGGGAAGCGGGCATATCCCATTTACTTGCCAATAATAATTGTCGGTCAAATGAAGTGTCGGAAAAATGAAATTTCGGTCAATTGGGGTCGGGCAAATGGGTGTCGGGCATTCGGAAGCTAGGGCAAATGAAGTAGACCCATATATATATATATATATATATATATATATATAAAAACGTTTATTTTTTTTTCTTGTACTCTTGAATACTAATAATACCCTTGCTGGTAGTCGTTAACTTGTTCTTGTAGTACTTTTATAGTACTTCTTATTATACCATCATTGGTGATTCTTATTTTTCTTTTCATTACTTAAAAGAAATATGTTTTTATTTTCTGATTTCTATTTGGCTTACCCCTGTTTCAACATGCCTGATAAGTAGGGATGCCACATTTTGTTGTGGCTAAAACCAGACTTAGCCCACACCCCTGCATCTCCCATAACCCACCCATGCCCCGCCCACATTACTCCCATTTTGTGATGTCATCATCCAGGGTGGAACACCTCTTTTTCCATTTGTGATGCCTTAAAAAAAAACAAAAAAAAAAGCAAAAGCATAGTAAATCTGCATACTTAACAAACTCAAATATTCTGTTTCCTTTTCTGAAACAGAATACTGGATGTTATACATTGTTTTCCAGAATACTGGAGAATCAGTTTGATTTCCGAATAGTCTGGAAAAAAAACTGTTAGGTGGCAATGCCACTCATAAGCCATCTGGCTTTAAGAAATGTTTGGCTTGTGGATATAAAGCCACTAATTCAGATGCGCCCACACTGTGTGTGTATACTGTCTAGTCTGTAAACACCTAGATCTTCAGTGTGAGATATGGAAGGGGTTTAACTCCAGTGCATTATAAACATGATACTTCCCTCTAAGCATACCTCTATGGCTGCTGGGGTTCAAACCCCCAAGAGACCAAATAAGAAAGGCAACTCTGTGGCCAAAGAGTCTCATAAGAGATCCCTGGATCATCCTTCTGCTTCAGCTTCGAATTCAGCTCCATCTTCAGAGCCTGTCACTAAACTTGGAAGAAAATTACATCCAATTGTCAGATCCAAAGCTGCAATCTGAAAGATCCCCCAGATTCATTCTTCACCTTTGATCTTGGAGCTGATCACATCCAGGCTCCCTTCTCCTTTTCTTGAACAGTCTCCAAGATGTCATTCGAGGCCTTCTTCTACTGCTTCCTTTCTTCATTCTTCCAGGAGCTTATCTAAGGCAGATGTGGATACGTTGATGAAGTTCCTCATGATGCAGATTGAAATGGGAGTCTTTTCGACTCCAACCTCATCGGGTCTGGAGACTCTCCATAGAATCATACCACCTGTTATAGCTCTTTCTCTGATCTGTGTTTCAGTTTCAGAGCTGTTGGATCCGAAAGCATGGGAGTCATTCTTCTCAGATCCAAAGATATTGGCTTCTTCAACTCTGATGGATTCTCTGAGCCTCTGAGCTGTCTGGCTCTGAGTACCTCAGAGTCAAATGACTCTCGGTCTGGAAGCATTGGTGTCATCTCCAGGGTGTGGGATTCAACTCTGAAGTTGTCAGAGCCATCTCTTCCCCTCTGCGTATTGGCATTAGATAGCATGGCTCTGACTCCCTTTTTATTTGGTTTGCCTGTGGGACTGTGGGAGCCAACAATCCACAAGCCTGCTTTGTCAGATACATCAGTTTCTGCTTCTCCCAGGCACTCCGCTTTCAAGGTAGTGAAGAGAGTATTCTTTATACCTAGAATTCGGACAACTCCATCCATTTTGGATCCAACTTATCAATTTTTCATCCAGAACTTCATTCATCCATTCTGCTGGGACAGTCTCCAGGCCACTTAGTAGGGTATCATTATCTCTCCCAATACCTCCCTGGAGCATCCCACCAAGGAGGTCCCTCAGAAGAGAAAGTGCAAAAGGAGACACTTAGACTTTTTACAAGAGTGTCACTGAAGACACTGATTTTGATGAGGGTATAGTTCACCCAGATCACCACCAGATGATATCTCATTTGGAAATATCTTAGAGATCCTCAGAAAAAGGGGTGGTTACCCCCCCTAAGTAATCCTTGCCAAGTGGAATCAGTGTTTCTGGAGGCCTTTGGGTCTGACCCTTCTACTTCCTAGGTAAGTAACTCTGACTGCTGATGAGCTTATAGATTTAGCCTGTCGATGGGAGTGGAATGAACCAGACACAGCAGATCCTATACCCAAGAAACCAGACAAGATCTTTTCACCACCTAAAGTTCATCATCACTGGAGTAAAGGAGTTCTTCTTGATGCCATGGTCATAGCAGCTGCCACTAGAAAGGAAATTGCAGAACAGTGTTCCTCTGTCCAGCCCCCCCCCCCAACAAGGAGTCTAAGGCATTGGACAGATTTTGGAAGCAGATCTATGCTTTTAGTGATCTTCATCTTTTGGTCACTGAATTATTTGCTAGATTTCACAAGACTTCAGAGAGATTTGATCACGAAGCTTAGCAAATATCTGTCTGGGACCATATAATATGAGGAAGGGAGTACAATTTCCTTGCATTTAGCTACCTGTCATCTATTTCTAATTTGTCCATGAAGCTTAGTTTTTATGATGCTGAAATTACCCGATGGGCGGCAGGTTCAGGGATTCCCATTATGAGACATGCTTGGGTGCACTTCTGTGATTTTGCGGAACCCTTTGAGCGAACCTTGTTATTTAGCCCCAAAGGGAAAGACACACTCTCAAGGTTCAAACAGGAATGGAAAACTCTGTCTGCTGTGAGAGTATGCTTTTCTACCCCTCAACGGTCCTTTTCTAGAAACCAATGAAGTGATAGAAAGATGTGGTTCAAGAAATCCCATGGTCCCTTTCAAGATATACGTGGAGAGAGTTCCCCCAGGGGCAGAGGGGGAAAATTCAAATGGAAGACGTGACCCTTGCAAGGTGGTCTGCATAATCATGGTTAGAGATTCCTTCTCAGACAGAGCCTGTCAATGCTCCTGAATAGAGGCTCCAACTGTCCATCTTTCGAGGCAGTCAGGAGTTATCTGTCCTGCACTGGAGAGCAGCTAGAAATCACAGAATATTCATTCATATGGAGGATAATATCCAGAGGTTATATCATACCATTTTTGTATCCTTCGGCATAATTTTCAAAGAAAATCCAAGATTTTCCACCCAGTCAGAGGGAAGCAGCATTACTAGAGATAATAAAAATCTGCTAGAAAAAAGACTCATCCAAGAAAGAGAAAGCCCAGAACTTATTCAAGATTCTTTAGTGACAAAAAAGGCAGTTTTGGATCTCAGTAAACAAAATCAATTGGTTCAGCATACAAAGTTCCAAATGGTCATGGTTCAGTCCATTCTGCCATTTTGGCACAAGGACGACTATATGTGCTCGATAGATCTTCAGGATGCATACTATCGTATCAAAATGAACAGGCGATCCAGAAGATATCTCCCCCTGTGGCTGGGAGCCAGTCATTACCAGTTCAGAACACTGCTCTTTGGTCTCACAAGCCCCCAGGGTGCTCACCAAGTGCATGGCAGTTGTTGTAGTTCACCTGAGACTACTGGAATTCCATCTGTTTCCATACCTGGATGACTGGCTCCTGGTCACTTCAGCCAGGCATCAACCAATTCAAGCAAGGGACTATTTACTCCAGCTGTGCTCTCATTAGGGGACATCTTTCAGTTACAACAAATCTCAATGCAATCCAACTGAAACTTTGGAATTTGACAGTGCTTATTTCAATACAGCCAGTCAAATAGCTTCTCTCCCTCTGTCTCAGATTCAAACCATTCAATTCCAGGTCAAAAAGATTATTCAGAATTCTTCTCTTCCTGCACATCTGACACACCAAGCCTTGGGGTCCATGTCAGTGGCAATCACTCTGTACCGCTGGCCAGGTTCCATATGAGAATCCTCCAGTGGACACTTGCAACTCGATGGTCTATTCTCCAACAACCATTGTTCAGGCCAGCCAAGATAACTCAAGCTTGCAAGAATCATCTTCTCTGCTAGATTCACTCCAGTCAAATACAAGAAGATCGTCCCTTTTTTCTCCCTCAACCCAAGACTACAGTGACCATGGATGCCTCTCACATCAGGTTGGGGGTAGCACTTTTTGGGAAGGACAGTCCAAGACACATGGCCCCCCGAAGAGGCTGTAACACCCCTATCCATGCCCTGAATATGATAGTTGTCCTCCTAGCATTGCAGGACTTTTGAGACACTCTCCCAACCAGAACTATCATGATTCAGATGGACAAAATGTTGGTGGTCTGGTACATCAACATACAAGGAGGAACCAGATCTTACCCTCTTTGTCGAGAAACTATGAGAATATGGCAATGGGTGATCTCCTCCAATTGCTTTCTAATAGCAACTCGCATCCCTGGGAAGTCCAGGGTGATTGCAGAAAAGTTAAACAGATCCATTCTGATGCCTCACAAATTGTCTCTCAAAATCAATGTGGCGGAGATGATTTGCTGTTGATGGGGCCAACCATGCTGTGACATTTTCACATCTTTCAACAACAAGTGGGGTAGTCCCCAAGGGATGCTATACTTCATGTTTGGTCCTCCGGTCTCCTTTATGCTTACCCCCTGTTAATCTTCATCCACAAATTTCTCCAGAAAGCATCTAGATTGAAGAGCACAGTTATCCTCATGGTCTCTTACTGGCCTTGTCAGATTTCCCTTCCTTAGGCCTCATCTTCTGCATCCTCCTCAGATTCTGGATCCAACTCCAGATCTCCTGTCTCACCTGATAGGCATGACTCATCCTGACATTTTAAGCCTCAAGTTGACTGCAAGATTTTTCTAGTTCCATTGGTTGCTAGACAGCCTAGGCTGTCTTCTGCCCTCTGTCATATCTTGTTATCTTTCTGTAAAGCTTCCACTAGGAAAATTTATAAAAGTAAATAGAAAAGGTTTGTTTTTTGGGTCCACAAAAGAACTTAGACTCCTTTTCAGCACCGATATCAAGGGGTTTTGAATTTTTAGCTACAATTTTCAATAAGGGTGCCAGCTCCTCAACTGTCAAGAGTACAATTAGCCCTTTCCAACTTTCATGTAGGAGTAAATAATTCTACTTTAACATCATCCAAGCTTTGTAAAACATTTTTTCAGAAGGGCCTACTTACTTAGACCTCCTTTAAAGGATCCTACTCCTCCTCCTTGGGATCTAAATATTGTTCTTCAGGCCTTGACTCAATCCCCCTTTGAATCCCACAGCTAGCTGTAATCTAAAATTTTTGACCTGGAAAACTGTTTTCCTAGTTGCTCTCTCTTCTGCCAGAAGAGTGTCTGAGCTTCAAGCACTGTCCTTTAAACCTCCTTATTTAATTTTTCACAAGGATATGGTTTCTTTATGGACCAATCCTTCCTTTTTACCAACGGTGGTGTTGGAATGTAATAGTAATCAGTTCATCAGTCTCCCAGTCTTTTTTCCTGACTTTATAAACAAAGGAGAAAATATGTTACATCTTATGGATGTCCACAGACAGTTGTGTTTCTATCTTCACAGAACCAAAGATTTGAGAAAATCTGAGCAGTTGTTTCCTTTTCTGATTCAAAACTAGGCAAACCAGTATGTAAAGTGACTTTAACCAAGTGGTTGACTGACTGTATTACCTTTGTTTATAAGAAAGTGAGTTTGCCTTTACCAAAGCCTCCAAGAGCCCATTCTACAAGGTCTGTGGTGACTTCATCAGCTTTTTCATCTAGAACTTCCTTAGATGATATTTGTGCATTGTAACTTGGACTGATCTTCATACTTTTATTTCTCATTCCAAATTAGATCTGGTCTCTAGGGGAAGAGCAGTCTTGTACTCAGCAGTGCTCCACAATATCCTTAGACTCCTCCTGAAACTTAGGTCATTGGGGACTCTGTCCCACTTGTTGAGGAATGGAATGAAACTGACAACAGATAAAAAAAGTTATTTACTCACCATAACGTTCCATCTGTGTTGTCCATTTTCATTCTTCCACAATTTCCCACTCACCTACCCCCTCCTTGTTTAACTCACGGATAGAGTAAAGAGTTTTGGAGGAACCTCTGCTCTTTGTTTGAGCTCCAGCTTCCTTTCTTTTCATAATTTCCACTGCACTATATATCTATGGGCAGTAAACTAGATCTGAGGTATGTTAGTGGCTGGAGCATTATGGGTAAAGGGAGGAGCTTGAGAGTTCAAGTGTTCTGTGATCTGGAAGAAGTGGTAAAGTCAGATCCAGGGAAAAGGATCCAAACCCAATTGTTGAGGAAGAATGAAAATGGACAACACAGATGGAACATTATGGTGAGTACATAACTTTTTTTTTCTATCTAGTCTAACCCAATTATTGTACCTTGTGGAATAATATGTAAATTCTGTCTGAGTTCCTACTACTGAATTCACATCTTCCATACTTAATATTTTCAACTTTTTTTAACAATTTGTATATTATCTTTGTATTTTTCACTGTTCTACTATATTTTCTTTTGTATGACTATTGTAAAATTGTCTATATCTTGTGGAGCTTTTCTTCCCGGGCCTCCACTGAAAATGGGCTCTTCCAGGCCCAGTGTATGATCCCGGTCATCAAACTGTAATAAATAAATAAATATTGTCCCTTCTATGTCCCCCTGATGCAGCCTCAGTCTTACAAATCAAATCCCATACCTGACCTATCAATAGTATTCTCTGCTGAAAGCTGATTATCTCTTCTAAAATTTTCGTAAACTCCATAATTGCAGTTTTTGGTGGAATATAAGTACATGTCACTATATAATCTTTTCCTCCCTTGCCAATAGCTCCTTACTACAACAAACCTACCATGTTTGTCTTTTTTTCTAATCTATCACTGCTGGAGCCTATGTAATCATTAGTATAATTACTCCTCTTTTCCTCTGTCCCTGATGTTCTGCTGAATATCCGTTTTGAAACCTCTATCATATTCACATGCTCGTTTCTTTCCAAATGTGTCTCTTGCAGCATTGCTATTTGCACTCTGTGTTTCTTAATATAATTCAATACTCTTTCCTTTGTATCAATACCTGTAAGACCATTCATGTTCCAGTATAATATGGACAGCATAGCCATCATGATGAAAAGCTATTGCTACTAGCCATTATACATTACAGTTTTTTATGTGAATTTCCAGCTTGTGTGTTACATGCATATACTAATGTTTGGCAGGCTGATCTTTTGTACAGTTGTTTCTTCTCATCTCCATTTGAGCCCGTCATATTTTTCCAGATTTTTTTTGTTTTAATGAAAACCCTCAAGCAGAAAACTAAAGACAAAACAACACCATCTACAATTAACTTGGAACAAACACACAAAACTATGTACATCTTCAAAACATGAAATTAAAACCTCCAAAAGGGAATAATTGCCCCCTAATTGACAGCTTCACATATAGACATTATCTAACTTAAAATTAAGGTTATCCAGCTGCAGTCTATGCTCCTACTTACACTGATTGCTGTCTCTTCTTTTCTTATCTCTGTTCCCCTCCCAGATATGAAAACCAGCTTGTATGCTTTCAGAAAAATATTAACTCTTAGCCGTAAGAAAAATACACTGGCTATGTTTCAATAAAACTAAATGGTAAACTGTTTTACTTACTGCATTGAAGTATTAAGACTGATAAGGGAGGTTGTTACCTGTTATTCATTTCCCATAATTTCAAACTTAATTTTTTTAACTGAACTGCTTGCCACTATATCTTTAAATTTTGAAATTTCCCTTCGCAAAGAATACTCAAAATTCTCAAAATTAACTGCATGCAGCTGTAGACAGCTTGTCTCCATGGACATGTACTCAACAATGAGTAAATTTCACTCAGAAAAGAATGCACACCTGCCCTCAGCTGCAGACATCTCAGCTCCACTGAACATTTGGCAGTGGAAAACAAACAAGCTAATATCTTTGCCGTTGTAAGAACCTTAGCATTTTCATAGCCTTCATCACTTTCTCTTGATTTTAAAGTATACATGCTTACCAAAACACCTGTTTGCAGCTTAAGCCAAATATAGTAGTCTAAACATTCACCCTTGTAAAATAAAGAGAAAATATCCTACTTCTAGATATAATATAATCAGCATACTTTACACCCAGCTCCACCCCAGCAGAACAAGATCATAGCATATGAACATTAAACTTGCTTTTGTCCAACATTTTCTTCTTGTTATACTATAAAACTTGTATGTCTTACAACTAAAACAGCAGTCAGTGAAAAGACTCACCCCACATTTAAAATATCCATCTGACTACACACTAAACAAAGCTGTTTTACTGTCTATAACATGCAATCTATTTCAAGAAATGTGTTCTACAAATACTAAGAACAAAAATTGTTTTTTGTTATTGTTGGTTCCCCTATTTAATGTCTACTTAAACATTACTGATATAAAGTGGGGTATATGCTTTACAGTCCACCCACAAATTTAACAAAGTCAGCAAATGCCTGGTGGTGTATTTCACAAATGTGTTAAAATGCTTTATAGTCTTCCATTTATTCACTAATTTCAAAGTTGTTGGTCTTCTTCCTTGTTCATCTCCATCTCCCAACACCAGACTCTGGTTCAAGTCCAAGGTACTGCTGGTTCTTCTAGTCAATGCCTGTAATTTATTCTGTGTCTCAAGCATTTTCTTTTGGAACATTGGAAAAGGTTTTAGTGGAAAATCTCTCTATGAACATTACCATTAGAAGAATGAGAAGCAGACTTGCCTTCTGCTTGCTGACTCACTTTTTGTTGGATAAACTTTATTTCCTCCTTAGCCTGCTCTGCATCAAAAATTACTTTGATCTTCCAGGAAAAACACTTTGTAGACAGCTGTATACAGCAGCTTGAATCTCATGCTTGCCTCTCGATATTCCGTAATTGTTGAGATATATTTGCTTCTCTTCTGCCTGGAGCACAGTGAATAATCATTTTCTACAAACATTCTGCTGCCTTCACTTTTAATACTATGCCCTTCTGACAAAGTTTTGTCAACTCTTTCTGCTGGTATGATTTCATCTTTACTAATACAGATCTTGGCTGCTTTCTAATGTTCAGGTTTGGAGCATACACTTGCTGTGCCCTTTCAATTAACACATACTGCTGTGGAACACCAGTTCAGTTGCTTATTTGTGCTTTCATAAAATTAGTGCAGACTGTTCTTTCCATTTTTCTGGTAGAGCAGATATTCTCAGTTTTTTCCGTCTTCTAGCTCTACTAAAACAGTTCTTGAGAGCCCTCATATTCAACCAGCTTTTTCTTCATGTCCCCCTCTGTTTTTGTGCAGTATTATCAGTTCATCTGAATGGCTAGTTAAAGCATCTTCTATTTTTTTCCAGCCTTTTCTTGCTTCAGTTGATATATTCCTTTAATGTTTCATTTATTTTAATCACCTCTGAGGGCATTTGATTTTTTTTCTTCTGAATTACTGGAAGCCATCTCTTGAACCAAAGCTGAAGCTTGAACTACTTTTTGCTGAACAGCTACAGAATGCTTTCCAAACAGTGTTTTCTCTTGTCCTTTTCTGGTTGATTTTCTTTCAGGTTTTCCAAACGTCATCTTTGCTGGCATCCAGGCAGTTTGTTTACTTGTCAGTAACTGAATATTACTTAAAAGCATTTTAAAATGCCCTCCTTTTTCTCAGTTTTTGTTTTCACACTGGGAGAGCTGAAATTGTGCTGTTGATCAGTGTGCAGACATCTTGGAGGACTCCCCTAATGATTTTTAGTCTTGAACTGTGGCAATTAAGGAAGACCAGCTATAAAAGTGTTCTATTTTGTTATTTTGTATTAAGCTGAATGGTCAGTTTTAATTATTTATTGACATTGGTTTACCAGGAAAATCTGTCTGGGCACAGGTGCCCTTTTTCAGACAAGGCCCATGGAGAAAAGCTCAAAGGTACCATATTTAATGCAATCACTATTTACAATAACAAATTTTATAATGCAGTTTCAGTGAATACATAGCATAATAGTACAACAAATTGTGTTGATATTCACAAACATTACATTTGCAAGCCTTATACTGAGACTTTACAGATAGAAGAGTGGTGTATAAGATATGTAGATATAATTTATGAAATACAATAGAGTGAGGTATTACAAGAGATAAGAAAGTGTGAGTGTTATTAGAGATATAGTGATGGAATAGAGTTTGGTTGTGCTAATTAGAAGTAGGTATAGTAGTTTAAAAAGTGCAATAAAGTATGGTATTAGAAGGGGATAAGCAGGTTAAATGATTTAGTACTTTATAGGAAGGTATAAAAAGGTGATGAAGGATTTTAGAGAGCTATGACCCAGATGAGGACTAGGGACAAGACCAGGAGACATACAGGAGGTCTTTTAGTAATGGTTTGAAAAGATGAAGGTGTGTGATTGATTTGAATGATACAGGGATTTTATTCTAAGTTCTAGCTATACTATTGGAATAGAGACTGGCCCCAGCAGCCATTTGTATTTTGTAAGACTAAAGGGGATGATTTGGAAGATAGTATTGGAGTAGGGATCTAATAGCTGAGCAGGTGGCTAGGGCATGGATGATTTTATGAGTTAGGGTGAACTGAGTATAAGGTAGGTGGTGAGGAAATTTGAGCCAGTAAAGTTGTTTTAGTGATAAACAGTGGTAGGTCCCATCAGGTTTATTCCAAACAAATATAGCAACTTTCTTGTAGCACTGTTTAAATTTAGAACTAAATGAGGCTTGTAGTTTGGTCATGATGAGGGTTCCATATTGGAGAGAGGGTAAGAGGAAAGTCATAGCAAGAGATGCCCTTCCATATCATTGTTGCAGCATTAATAACCAAAAGGATGTCAGTGAAATAAAAAATGAAAACCAAAGAAAACACTGAGAGCAACCAAATGGAGAACGAGCTGAAGTAGAAGTTTATTCAAACCAAAAATCCAGAAGGTACGTGCTGTGATTAACGCTGCACAGTAAAATTGGTGTTTTCGTAAAAACATCATCATACATACACGAGAATGCCTTAACATTATTTAAATGTTAAACTGACTGTGATGTAACCAAATATAATTGGACAACCAATTAATTAATTAACTCCAATAAGAAAAACAAAAGGCAAAACTTTAAAAAATGAATTCGGTTAAAATCATTTAAAACCTTAGATAAAACATGTTTTACAACTTTATAAAAACTGTTATTGTTCGTCACATAAACAAAATCAACCATATAAAACTTTTGCATATATAACTTTGTTGTCTAGCATAGAATGATATGCAAATTCTAGCATAGAATGAAATACGTAAATCAACTACATAGTATAGTATATATTTATATGTATTCAAATACATTTCAATGCTGCCCTCTAGAGATATAAAAAGTGATTACAATTTGGCAGCTCTTAATTTTAAAACAGGAGCTATATTGGCGTAAGTGGACAACTGGCCCCCATCGCCACCCCTTTCATCTGTTTGTAAAATTCCCCCTCATAATACATATAATTGTTGGTAAGAATGGTTTCCATAAACAAAAGGACATTGGTAAAATCATTGCTGGAATGTTTACCAAATGTACTCATGTACTCTTCCAACCATTGTAAACCAATGTCATGGGGTATGCTATGGTATGTTACATCTCCCCTCTCAAAATTTGTTGATACCAAACTTAAAGAACTGTCTTGGACTGGTTCAGCTGTGTTAAGGGACTCCTGGGATTTTCTTAGACAATTAAAACTAGAGCTTTATAATGACAATTTGCTTTTTATTACACTGGATATAGCTGATCTTTTTGGTAGCATACCCCATGACATTGGTTTACAGTGGTTGGAAGACTACGTGAGTGCATTTGGTAAACTTTCCAACACTGATTTTACCAATGTCCTTTTGTTTATGGAAACCATTATTACCAACAATTATATGTATTATGAGGGGGAATTTTACAAACAGATGAAAGGGGTAGCGATGGGGGCCAGTTGTGCCCCCACTTACACCAATATAGTGTTGACCTGGTGGGAACACACCTATGCTTTCAATAGTGAATTTAGAGGCTGTTGGTCCCTATACAAATTTTTTTTAGGTGATATCTGTATTTTGTGGTCAGCTATTAAGGAAAGATATTTTGAATTTCTGACTTACCTGAAAGGTACCACCAATTTTTGGATTTTACTTACAATTTGAATCATGAGGAACTTAATTATTTGGATGCAAGTATTACCAAACAGCATGGCATATTTTCATCTAAGGTGTATAGAAAGAATACCTTCTCAAATTCCTACCTTCATTTTAGTTGTGGGCATCCTTTTTTTCAAAAGAAAAATCTTATAAAAGGTCAAATGGTTAGAATTAGCCGTATGACTTCTGAAGACAAGGATTTTATTATTGAAAGTAATATAGTGAGTGAAATGTTTAAAGACAGAGGTTATCCCACTAATTTAATTCAACAGGTAAAGTCAGAAGTTTTAGAAGGTAGACCCAACAGGTTTGCACCTATTTTGGGACAGGATTCTGATTCACCAGTTACTGAAACATCCTCCCAACATACTAACACGAATAATGTCGGGGAAGATGCATATATTCTGGATATCAATGGAGATTCAGGGGTTATAAGAAATGTTGTTGGTAAGGAATGGGACAAATTTAAAGAAATTACAGATATTGCTATATTACGTAACAGCCAGTTAAAATTCACTTATAGGAGGGATATGAATTTTAAAACATTTTTTGAGTTTGGGCATGGTTCATGAACCCTACACCATGGCACTAGATTGGGTACCTTCAAATGTGGCGCTTGTTCACAGTGTAGCTACATTTTCAATGCTTGCCATATAGAAATAACTAGTAGAAACAGAATTATAAGGAGCAATTGTTTTTCCAACTGTCATACTAGTGGGTTGGTCTATCTTGCCCTGTGTAAGGTATGCAAATCCTTTTACATAGGCAAGACAGAAAGAAAACTCAAAACACGCATTTATAAACATTTATATGAAATGAGTAAGGCCAACACAAATAATGCACTTTTTCGTCATAAGACAGTTTGTAACAAGGCAATATTTTTATTTTTTGTCTTGGAAGTTGTGCCCAAAGAAATAAGAGGGGCATGTGGGAAGCGAGATTAGAATATCGTGAGCTCTATTGGCAGATAGTGTTAGATGCTTCTAAACAGCCAGGGCTCAACAATGTGCTTTCCATTGTGCCTGTGTTAAAATTAAGAGCTGCCAAATTGTAATCACTTTTTATATCTCTAGAGGGCAGCATTGAAATGTATTTGAATACATATAAATATATACTATACTATGTAGTTGATTTACGTATTTCATTCTTTGCTAGACAACAAAGTTATATATGCAAAAGTTTTATATGGTTGATTTTGTTTGTGATGAACAATAACAGTTTTTATAAAGTTGTAAAACATGTTTTATCTAAGGTTTTAAATGATTTTAAATGAATTTATTTTTTAAAGTTTTGCCTTTTGTTTTTCTTATTGGAGTTAATTAATTAATTGGTTGTCCAATTATATTTGGTTACATCACAGTCAGTTTAACATTTAAATAATGTTAAGGCATTCTCGTCTGTGTATGATGAAGTTTTTACGAAAACGCCAATTTTACTGTGCAACGTTAATCACAGCACGTACTTCTGGATTTTTGGTTTGAAGAAGTTTTTATGAAAACGCCAGTTGTACTGTGCAGTGTTAATCACAGCACGTACTTCTGGATTTTTGGTTTGAATAAACTTCTACTTCGGCTCGTTCTCCATTTGGTTGCTCTCAGTGTTTTCATTGTTGCAGTATTCTTTACTAAATGGATCACCTGCCAAGGGTAGCCCAATGTTTGGTCAGTATATCAAAGCCTTAGGTTTTTTTTAAGGACATTGTACATCACACATATGCTCTCCACTCATGATGTAGGCTATAAAGGTGATGTATGGAGGTACATACCTCAGAACTTCTTTACTGGCAGTAGTAATGCTATCTTCTGTCTGAAAGCTGCTTCGTTTGTGCTGATTACCAACCCCTTTTCAGATAAGTGCCCTAATGGGGTTTTCTTCTTATCTTGTTTTCTTTTGGTTGTGAGTTTACATACCAGCCAGAAAGGGAAAATGTCATTGTGGGAGACATGTTCTTTATATGGACCATCATGAGCAGTGTTTATTTTGCTTGGGTGCTTGTCACGGACATGCTTCATGCTTGATTTTTAAGCATTTGTCCCCAAGACCCTTCGTAGTAGTCTCTTCTTGTCTAACTGGAGAACCAATGTCTTATGTTATTGGCGCATGGTGTGATGGTGAAATCGTCCTGTCCCGAGGGTCAACCTTCTGCCAAGAAGCAGACCAAAAAAGTCAGGTCAGATTCAGCAGCTGTGCCACCTCCCCTGGACATCACTCTTGAGGTTGGTGAAAGCCCAGATCATCAGTCATTCCATTGGATTCCTCTGACATGACAGGTTGGCATGGATCTGGCCCATCGCACATCCTCAGAGGCTGTGCATTTGTCCATTGCAGATGTTGAAGTGGAACCTAGGATAATCATATCCAGGGGACCTAGGGGTGCTCTGCAGATTCTTGTTTGGGAGGAGATTCCCACAATGTTGATTGGGTGTCGACAAGGGTCCAAACCTCCTAAGGTCTTTAGGGTTGACATCCCTTTGAAAAAGAAGCAAAAACGAAAACATATTTTCCCTGCTCCTAATGATCCCCAGCATGAATGACAGGATTTTATGCAGGGCTTGTTTAATGCACTCATGGCCTTGAAGCCCCCCCAGGGAGTTTCTTTTCTTGCCCCCCTTGGTCATCTACTCCTGTTAGGAGGCCTAAGGAGCAGGACTATTCTGATAAGGAATTGGACTCCGGAAAAAGTCTTTGGCTTATTCCTCTCAAATCTGTTTTCATTGGAATATGGTTCTGAGGAAGAGGACTCCATTATCCCAGATTCTCCCTTTGAGGAACTTTCTTTTGGGGATACTATCTCTCCTAGAGAAGAGGTATTTTGAACTCCTCCAGATGGAGTCCCCTAAGCCTTCTGCTGTCCCTACAGTCCTATCTATCCTGTTAGACACTTTTTCAGCAGCTTCTCAGGCTTCTAAGTCCCAACCTCCGGCCCCTAAAAAATCTGATGGGTTTTAGAAGGTGCCTGATGATTGGAGTTTTTTTACAAATGTCCTTCTGCTGACCCCCTGGTTGTGCCTGTTTATTCAGACAAACCTTCCAAACTATTGCCTTCTACTAAATTGCTTCCTTCTGACAAGGATAGTAGGGCCATGGAATCGCTGTGCAAAAAGGTGTATACTGCTACTACCCTGGCTTTTCGGGCTATTAATTATCAGACGCATATAATCAGGTATATCTTAGCTGCTCTTTCTCAGGCCCATACATTTATTTCTGACCATTCTGATTTTGAGGGGAAGGTTTGGCCCTTTCTTGCTGGGCTTCTCTTCTCAAGTGGCTCAACATTCTATTAAATGCAGTTATGATGCAGCTGATGCATCTTCTAGAGCTGCTGCCTTTGGTTCTATGTTAAGGTGTCATTCTTTGCTTTGCCTTAAACCTTTACCTGATGATATTAAGGCTAAATTGATGGATGGTCATCTTAACAATAAACATCTCTTTCGTTCTGCAGCTGCTGAGCTTTTTAAGTCCCTGAAAGAGAAGGGGAAGGCCTTGTAGGAATTAAAACATATTTTTCTTTCTCCTGTTTCAAAAACAGAATGACCAAAACTAAATAAAACCGCAGATGGATAGTGAAGCTAGGAACCACAGAGGACACAATCCAATAATCCAAGACACTTTTTATTGATTTAGCGCTTTCGTCAAGGTAAAAGACTTCATCAGAATAGCCATGTTTGCTAAAACACATCTTTAAATAGCCCACCTCCAACTCACATTGGTTAAAAGAAAAACAGCACTTCCTTCAAAGAATAAACATCACTTCTTCCAAAAAATAAACAATAAGAAAAACTTTTAAAATATTTTTAAAAATTTGGTATACTCCTGTTAAAAAATGCTTGCACATGACAAAAACAGCATAGATTGCACATTCCTGATAACAAATACTTGCACATTACAAAAACAGCATATATTTTCAGTTTTAAGCACTGAACTAATAGAGACTGTCATTGAGTCCAGGAGCCTGACAGGCATTTGTTCTGATCTGGCACTTAAGCTCCATGAACTCTAAAAATAAATCCAAGGGACCTCCCCCCCGAGGACCCAAATCAACTTGGTCAACGATGAAGAATTTTAAAGCATGCAGTGGGTGAAGGCTAATGTGCCTGTGCAGTGCATTATTTTCGTTCTTATGTTTAATATCGGATGTGTGCTGGTAAATTCTTTGTCTCAGTACCCTGATTGTTTTCCCTACATAGTAGGCATTGCAAAAATCACATAATGCGACATAAGCAACTCCTTTGGAGTAACAGTAATGTTTCCTACGTGTAGTAACATACCCATAATTTTTTATTTTAATTTTGTTTGTGTCGTCATATACGGGCACTGTGGGCACTTAACTGCCACCCTGATCTGGTTTTATGTTGTGTCTTTCCAATAACCCTTTCAGGGAAGTTTCCTTTTTATATACAATCTGCGGCCTCTTGCCCAGTTTATTATGGACATCAATGTCCAAACTAAGAATTGCCCAGAGCTTCACTACAATCTCTTTGATGTTGTAAAAATTGACATTGAAAGGCAAAATAAGTGCCCTACTAAATGTCATATTTCTCCTTATGTGAAGGATCACTCAGCCCATGAAATAATAGAGGGCTAAAATTACCAAGTTCTATCTTGGTAATAACTTCATCTGCTATACTGCTGATAAAGTTTTTGGGATACCCTCTCTTAATTAACATGTTCTTCAATACCCCACATTCTCTTAAAAAGTCATCAAGTTGTGAAACCATCCTGGCTAGCCTGACATACTGCCCTTTGACCAGTGTCTTCTTTTGATGTACAGGGTGCCAACTAGAAAAGTGCAACAATGAGTTGGAATATGTTGGTTTGCGAAATAAATGTGAGGTAAAACCATTCAGGGCATAGTTCTTCTGCACAGTCACATCAAGATAGTTCAAAATAGCCTTGTCTTTGTTCATAGTGAACCTGAAAAAGTTGGTGGTCCCATTAATGAAGGTGAAAAACCTATTCAGGTCGTTTTCACCTCCTTTCCAAAAAAGGACAATGTCATCCAGGTAGCGCCCAGTGGTCACTGAACTCAGAGTTCATGATGAACAAGTCATAGGTTCATAGGTTCATACTAGGCTATCTGCCCTGGGGCAATTATAAGCCTAGCCCGATTCTGTATGGCTTACGCCACCCCTTGATTTGAGTATACTGTGCCCTTTTTAAGGTTTAGTTTACTGTGCCTCTGTCTAATAGTGACACGGGAGTAATCCCTGGGACAAACCTACAATCCCCCATCCACTTATCGAGATTCAGTGAGGTGCTCTGCCTCACATGAACTGGAATTCTATTCCAGAGCGAAGGGAGCCCCTGGGTTATGAACCTGTCCCTCCAGCAAGTTCTATTTATTTCTGTGCTGAGGTTCAAGTCCCTCGAGCGTGTGGCTCTAAGGGATTTAGATTTACTGAGGTGGAGCATGTCCATTAATTCTGGATTTGACATAGCTTTGTATGTCAGGCATAGATTGCCTCGAAGTAGGCAGTATGCAACTGAGTAGAGCTGGAGTTTTTATAATCGAGCAGTATATGGCATCTGTTTGAGACCCTTGATCCTCTTGGTGAGATACTTTTGGGGTCTTTCTAATTGCTGCAGGTGTCGGGTAAGGTACATCCCAAAAGGGGCATTGTATTCTATGATGGGCCTGATGAGGGATGAATAAAGGGGCACGATTACCTCTCCTGATCTAGATGTGAAACCCTTCGTGATGAGGTGGGCTATGTAGAAGGTCTTTCTAACCACTTTGGCAATGTGGTTTTCAAAGGAGAGATTGCTATCAACTTGGGTCCCCAGGTCCCTAATAACTTTCTCTGTACTTAATGGGTTTCCACCTATGTGGTAATTTGTGGGCACATTGTTTTTGCTAAAGGGTATGACTATACATTTTTTAGCATTTAGCTTTAAACCATGGTGCTGGCATCAGTTATCTGTCTCTGTGAGACCTTTTTGAAGGATGTTTGTGTCAGCTGGAGAGTTGATTATGGCGCCCAGTTTGCAGTCGTCTGCGAACTTGGTGAGCCATAGTCCTCCCACGTTTGCCTGTACCTCGGAAAAGTATATACCGAACAAGAGTGGTCCCAGGACAGAACCCTGTGGGACACCACTTGTGACCGGTTTTGAGTCTGACATGGCTCCAGCAACTCTCACTCTGTGGGTTCTGTCTTTGATCCGGTTTCTGACCCATCTTGTGACATAGGGGTTTATATTTAAGCTGGATAGCTTATCTATGATGCCTGAGTGGGGTATTGTGTCAAATGCCTTTGCAAGGTTCAGATAGGCTGTGTGGACTACCTTCCCTTCATCTATGGCTTTGGTGACTGTTTCAAAGAAGTCAACCAGGTTCAAAAGGCAGGATCTGCCCTTGACAAAGCCGAACTGGGTAGGATCTATTGTCTGTAGGTCCCCAATGTCTTTGTTTATGAGCTCCATGATGATCCTCTCCATAGCCTTGCAGACTAAGCTATTCAGGCTTATGGGGTGATAGTTTCCAGGGTCCGTAGATGCTCCACCTTTGTGGAGTGGGACCACTGTTGCTGTACGCCATTCTGTGGGCACATATCCTGTAGTGAGGCTGAGATTGTATAGCTGTTTTATTTGAGGGATTAGTTCCTCTTGTAGTTCATGTAGGATGCAACCTGGGATGCCATCTGGTCCCATGGAAGCAGTGTTTTTGCTTTGGAGAGGGCAGCCTTCACCTGAGCATCTGAGATGTTTGGGAGGCAGCCCTCTGCCGGGATAGATATTTGCTCTTTTGGGGGGGAGGGGGTGGAGAAGTTTGCACTGAACCTGTCTGCCAGGATATTGGCAATGTCTGTGGGTTCAGTGTATTTTTTGTCATTTAGAATCAACTCAGAACAAGTCTGGGAGTTGCATCCCAGGTTTCTAACATAACTGAAAAAAGCATTATGATTGTCTTTGGTGTCCTGTGCAATTTTTCTCTCAAAGCTGGCCTTGGAGGATTTTATGAGGGATTGTAATTTTTTGTTAGTACTGATCAGAGATGCCTTCCCTATTAGGGATTTTGCTCTATCATGTAGTAGCTTCCTCCTTCTGTTGTACAGTTTATTTATGGCAGGGGTCCACCAGACTGGACGCCTGCCTATGGATGATTGGGTCTTGGTTTTGTTTGGGATAGCATGATCCATGCATTCCTGGAGATGTCCGTAGAATGCATTTATATAGGATTCTGCAGTTTGGGCTGTAGTTTCCACTGGCCCTGGGGCCTTGAAGGATTCCACTTCGGTTTTGAGAAGTGAGAAGTTCGCTTTTGAGAAGTTTTTCACTGTGGTTTTCTGGGCTGGGGGTGGGGTCGGGATGTGGACATCCAGTGAAATTAATTTATGGTCTGATCTTACCAATGAGGGATATACTTCTGGTGTGGAGCATAGAGTCCCCATGTTGGTAATGATCAGGTCTAGTATGTTGTCCCCTCTTGGAGTGGTGACTAGTTGTTCCATAGCATTTGAGTTTATAATTTCCAGGAATCTTTGAGCTAAGGTACTGGGGCTTGAGTAGTGCTTCTAGTCAATGTTTGGGTAGTTGAAGTCGCCCAATATAATGGTGTTCGGAGAGATCTTCATGTTCCCTAATGTTTTCAGGAAAGCCGAATGGGATTCCTGACTTTGAGAGGGTGGTCTGTAGGATGCTATAAACTGAAAAGCAGTCTTGCCCACTGTCAGTTGCACATGGATGGTCTCCGATACTTTGTGCAATGCCACTAACCTGGAGGTGTGGATATCCTTGATAAATATGGAAACTCCCCCTCCTTTTGTGGTTCGGTCCGGGTTTTGGGGCCGAAAAGCATGATATGAGGTATAGCCTGGTAGTGCTGGGGTGCTCTCTGGAGCCTTGAACCAGGTTTCTGTCACTGCACAGATATCGATGTTCTCCATACTGAGGAGAGCTTCGAGTGCGTGCATCTTGAGGTTAAGACTTCTGGCGTTTAGCAGCATTACCCTTAGTTTCTCGTTCCTTGTGCTGTCTATGGGGGTGGGTTTGACTTTTGAGCCTTGCCTAAAAAAGGCACTATGGGGGTGGCAAGAGCCTTTGCCAATATCCGAAAGCCCAGTGGTGACAGGTGCAAAGCCGTCCCTAGCAAAGCAACATGGCTTGTCGAGCATGTCATCCCAGGCTGACAGACACTGGATCCCCTTTGAATGACACCAAAATTTTAGCCAATTGTTAAAATCGATCATTTTGTCTTTGTACTGTGGCATCATTCTAGGTGAGGGTAAAATGCTGCTCAAGGTCAGGGTCATACCAGCCTGGGCTACATGATCAGAGAGCTCCTCTATGTCTCTTTTCATGTAGTCCAGGGAGGTACGTCTCAGGTCATTCACACCAGCATGTACAATGACTGAGTCATATTTGTATTTGCTTTGGAGTGACCTGAGTGCTTGCATTATGTGGCGGATCCTAGCGCCCAAAAGGCAGCTCACTGTGACCTTCTCTTTATTCAGCCTGGTGAGCAGGACGTCAGTGTGTCTGACAATAGAGTCACCTATAACAAGAGTATCAGGTGTGTTATTCAGCCTTAAGGGCTGTGGCTGCTTGGCACACTGACTTTGTGGGTTATGTGTTGTGTGTGTTTTGTTTTGAGGTAGTGTTTGCTTGGATGTCTGCTTTGGAGGTCTCTGTTGCTTTGGAAGATTTTTATTTAGAGCCTCCGAGTATGTTTTTGTGTATTTATGTGTTTGGTTCGCTGATGTGGTGGGACTATGTGATACTGGAATTGTGTTGTGTGAGGTTACCTTCTCCTCCTGACTGGTTACACCAGTTTTGAGATGAGAGAGCTCAGCCTCCAGTTTGGCTAAATAGTTGCATCTCTCACATATATTTGAACCTGTTTGGAGGAGGAGAGGGTTGTCCGTGTACATGAGACAGTTGTAAAATTGCCTCAAAATTCCCAGATTCACCAGCTGGACTGGAGAGGAAACCATTGACTGACCTTTGGACATGCTAGAATAATAGGGAAACTGAATATAAGACGGACCAATAGAGGACAGGGTAATCGTAGAGAGTATAAGAGTAAGTAGTGCTTATGGTTTAATAGTGCTAACTTGTAGGATTACTTAATTGGACCAGTGAAGGGCCTTAGAATGAGAATATGGTGTTTAAATTGAGAGATAGAGCAGTTCTAAGGGAAAAAGTGAAGAGCAGACTTTGTGGAGCCAGGAATACTTTAAACCCAATTAGGCGGTGCCAGTACAATGTTAGCAAATGTTGGTGCACAGCACGCACCCACAGCGACACCGGTTCTTTGTTTAAACAGGTGTCCCTCAAAGCTGATAAAGTTGTTCTCCAGGACAAGCTCCATACATGTCCGAATGGTCAGATTAGTCCCATGGTCAAAAGATGTCTTCATACAAAGGTAGTCATAAAACCATTCAAGCCCTTCGTCATGTGGGATCACTGAGAAAAGTCACACAAATCAATTGTGACAAAAATCAGGTCTTCGTCAAACATTTCAGGTTTAATTTTCCCTAAAAAATCCCAAGAATCTCTAATAATGGATTCTCCCCCATCCAGTACATGTTTGACCTTATTATCAACGTATTTCACTAGGAAAAATATCTTAGAGGTCTTAGCATCCACTATAGAGTGAAGGGGGGTTAATGATGGACTTGTGTATTTTAGGAATCCTGAATATTGTTAGGATCCTAGGATGTTTTATATACAGGTACTCATGCATCTCTATTGATATCTGACCATTAAGTAGCAATTGTTCAGTATGTAAGTCAATGTTTCTGTAAGCGATATTCATTTAATTGCGAGAGGCTTCTACATATGTACCACTGTATAAAAGCTCCAACATCCTGCTGTTGTAATTATCAAGACCCATCACTACTAATCCCCCACCCTTGTCCGGTTTCATAAATCTTGTCTCTATACAGTCCAAAATTTCCTGTAGGACCACTGCCTCACTTGTAGTCAAGTTGTGATGTATATTAGGATTCCTATTCTTTACCAGCCCCCTGCTTTCTTTGTCGCATAACATCTTAAATGTTTGTACTTTGGGGTGTCTAGGGGGCATAAAGGTACTAGGTCTACATAGTGTTACTTGGTTCAAGGCCAGGTTATCTGAAGAAAAATGTAGTGCTAAGTTCAACTTCCTAGTGTATAACTTAAGTTGTAGAAGAGTGTTGACAATATTGAGATTAGTAACAGGGAGAAAATTTAAACCTTTAGAAAAAAATTCAGCCCATTCAACAGTGACCATCGTCTGACTGTAGTTATAAATGCAAAAATCACCAGACAAATTCTTAATAATAGTGCAATCAGCATTATCAAATTCTCCACTGAGGCTCATTGCCTCTTGTAGTTGTTCCGTCTCCCCCTCCATTGGCCCTGATAGTTGTTCTGGCCATATTTCCCATTGCCTTGTCTCTCCTGCCTCTGATTCATCAATTGTTTTGACCTCCTCAGAGGCGGAGGGTCTAAAGGGGTAGCAGTACATGTGTTACTAGATTCAGAATTATCAGCATTAATGTCAGCATTGTATTCCTCATACCTATCATGTGGGGGGTCCACCCCAGCTCAAAGGGTTCATTTTCTTAATAACAGCAGGCAGAATCTTGGGACTTTTTCTCAAAATGTGCTTAGAGCCGTTTTTCAAGCCTGCAACAGTCAGGGACCTTTGCGTGACACCATGGCAGCATTTTCGGTTGAGCAGTGGCTAAAAAACTCTTCTAATGCTGCCGACAGTTTAGAACAGCAATTTCGTCAATTTAAGGAACTGTTGACCAAATACAAGAAGCTGCAGTTGGAGTGTACCAAGCGTGAACAGATCCCCAAAGGGCTCCAAATGTGGAAAAAACCCTACAGGACTGGTAAAGGGTTCACAATTATATAAAGACTTACTTGTGTTTTTTAATAAGCAGGGTTGTGAACTGTTGCATATTTTGGTTGGTGACAATAATTGGAAAATGGCAATGTTCGTAAGAGATGTAGAGAAGCTGGATAACAGTATTAAAAATGATTTACTGTTTGAATACAAACCAGCTGATTTTTACAAGGTTTTTAGTAATGTAGAAAATGAGCTGTGTGAGTTAAAAACATGCAAGGAAAAGAAACTACTAAGGGACCTGAGTGACTATGAGGTGGGGAGAGCATACCCTGACCTCCCACAGGATCAACAAGGGGGGTGGCATGATAGGTATGAGGAATACAATGCTGACAATTCTGAATCTAGTAACACATGTACTGATACCCCTTTAGACCCTCCGCCTCTGAGGAGGTCAGAACGATTGATGAATCAGAGGCAGGGGAGACAAGGCAATGGGAGATATGGCCGGAACAACTATCAGGGCCAATGGAGGGGGAGACGGAACAACTACCGGAAGCAATGAGCCTCAGTGGAGAATTTGATAATGCTGATTACACTATTATTAAGAATTTGGCTCTTGATTTTAGTATTTATAACTACAGTCAGACGATGGTCACTGTTGAATGGGCTGAATTTTTTTCTAAAGGCTTGAATTTTGTCCTTGCTACTAATCTCAATATTGTCGACACTATTATACAACTTAAGTTATACACTAGGACGTTGAACGTAGCACTACATTTGTCTTCAGATCACCTGACCTTGAACCAAGTAACACTACGTAGACCTAGTACACACCCCACAGTACAAACATTTGAGATGTTATGTGACAAAGAAATCAGGGGGCTGGTACAGAATAGAAATCCTAATATACATTACAACTTGACTACAAGTGAGGCAGTGGTCCTACAGGACATTTTGGACTGTAGAGAGACAAATTTATGAAACCGGACAAGGATGGAGGATTAGTAGTGATGGGTCTTGATAATTACAATAGCACGATGTTGGAGCTTTTATACAGTGATACATATGTAGAAGTCTCTCGTAATGAAATGAATATCGCTTACAGAAACATTGACTTACATATTGACCAACTGCTACTTAATAGTCCGATATCGATAGCGACACACGAGTACCTGTATATAAAACATCCTAGGATCCCAACAATATTCGTGAGTCTTAAAATACACAAGTCCATCACTAACCCCCCCCCCCCTTTGCCCTATAGTGGATGCTAAGGCCTCTAAGACATTTTTCCTAGCGAAATACGTTGACAATAAGGTCAAACATGTACTGGATGGGAGAGAATCCATTATTAGAGATTCTTGGGATTTTCTAGGGAAAATTAAACCTGAAATGTTTGACGAAGACCTGATATTTGTCACAGTTGATGTGTATGACTTGTTCTCTGTGATCCCACATGACGAAGGGCTTGAATGTTTTTATGACTACCTTTGTATGAAGACATCTTTTGACCATGGGACTATTCTGACCATCCAGACATGTATGGAGCTTGTCCTGGAGAACAACTTTATCAGCTTTGAGGGACACCTGTTTAAACAAAGAACCGGTGTTGCTATGGGTGCGTGCTGTGCACCAACATTTGCCAACATTGTAATGGCACAATGGGAGGATCTGTTCATCATGAACTCTGAGTTCAGTGACCTCTGGGCACTCTACATGCGTTACCTGGATGACATTGGCCTTTTTTGGAAAGGAGGTGAAAATGACCTGAATAGGTTTTTCACCTTCATTAATGGGACCACCAACTTTTTGAGGTTCACTATGAACAAAGACAAGGATATTGTGAACTATCTTGATGTGACTGTGCAGAAGAACTATGCCATGAAGGGTTTTACCTCCCATTTATTTTGCAAACCAACATATTCCAACTCATTGTTGCACTTTTCTAGTTGGCACCCTGTACATCAAAAGAAGGCACTGGTCAAAGGGCAGTATGTCAGGCTAGCCAGGATGGTTTCACAACTTGATGACTTTTTAAGAGAATGTGGGGTATTGAAGAACATGTTAATTAAGAGAGGGTATCCCAAAAACTTTATCAGCAGTATATCAGATGAAGTTATTACCAAGATAGAACTTGGTAATTTTAGCCCTCTATTATTTCATGGGCTGAGTGGTCCTTCGCATAAGGAGAAATCTGACATATTTAGTAAGGCACTTATTTTGCCTTTCAATGTCAGTTTTTACGACATCAAAGAGATTGTAGTGAAGCTCTGGGCAATTTTTAGTTTGGACATTGATGTCCATAATAAACTGGGCAAGAGGCCGCAGATTGTATATAAAAAGGAAAGTTCCCTGAAAAGGTTATTGGAAAGATGCAACATAAAACCAGATCAGAGTGGCAGTTACAGATGTGGTAGGTGCTCACAGTGCCCATATATGACTGACACAAGCAAAATTAAAATAAAAAATTATGGGTACGTCACTACATGTATGAAACATTATTGTTACTCCAAAGGAGTTGTTTATGTCGCATTATGTGATTCTTGCGAAGCCTAGTATGTAGGGCAAACATTCAGGGCACTGAGACAAAGAATTTACCAGCACACATCCGATATTAAACATAAGAACGAAAATAATGCACTGCACAGGCACATTAGCCTTCACCCACTGCATGGTTTCAAATTTTTCATCGTTGACCAAGTTGATTTGAGTCATCGGGGGGGGGGGGTCCCTTGGATGAATTTTTAGAGTTCATGGAGTTTAAGTGGCAGATCAGAACAAATGCCTGTCAGGCTCCTGGACTCAATGACAGAGTCTCTTATTAGTTCAGTACTTAAACTGAAATCTATGCTGTTTTTGTAATGTGCAAGTATTTTTTATCAGGAATGTGCAATATATGTTGTTGTTGTTATGTGTAAGCATTTTTAACAGGAGTATACCAAATATTTTAAAAATATTTTAAAAGTTTTTCTTATTGTTTATTTTTTGGAGGAAGTGATGTTTTTCTTTTAACCAATGTGAGTTGGGGATGGGCTATTTAAAGATGTGTTTTAGCAAACATGGCTATTCTGATGAAGTCTTTCACCTTGATGAAAGTGCTAAATCAATAAAAAGTGTCTTGGATTATTGGATTGTGTCCTCTGTGGTTCCTAGCTTCACTATCCTTTCTCCTATTTCCAAATTTCAGAGGAATTATTCAAAGCCAGCCTTTGTGTGTAGACAGTCTTGCCCTCCTTCCAAAAGTAAAAAGGGTTCTAGAAGGGCTCCTCTTGCTTAGTCTACTCAGACGGCTCCTTTTCCAGACAAATCAGGTTCTATCTGACTATCTTTTTCCTTCCATCCTAGGTCAGGTTCCTTTGTTTCTTCATCTTTCCCTGTCTCTTCCCAATTGGTTAAAGATCACTCAGGATTTTTAGGTTCTGTCCATCATCCATCAGGGGTACTTCATGGTGTAGAAATCCCTTCCTCCTTTTTTAGGCGTTCCTCAACCTCCTCAGGAACAACTGCCCTTTTTTCCAGATGCACTTCAGGGCTTTTTGTCTCAAGGCACCATCCATGCAGAGTCTGCTCCTCAAAGGGGAAGGGGTTTTATTCCAGAATGTTTTTAGTTCCCAGGAAAGAAGGCACCTGGAGGCCCATTCTGGATCTTTCCCAGGTCAATACTTTTCTGAAGATCCCTTCTTTTTGGATGCTGTCCCTTCAGACCATGTTCTTTTCTTCCTCAGGGTTTCCTGGTCGCTCTCAATCTCAATGATGCCTACTTTGACATCCTTAGTCATCCCTATTTCAGGAAATGTTTGTTTCTCTGTTTCTTCCCTGCATTTTCAGTTCTCTGCTGTGACCTTTGACCTTTCTCCTTTCCCAAGGGTCTTCACCAAATGCCTTGTTGCTGTGATTGCCTTTTGCAGGATGAGGGGAATACAAATCTTTCCTTACCTAGGCAACCCGCTCAATCAGGCTTCATCCCCAGAGGCTTTGATTTAGCACCTCTACTATGCTATTTTCCTCTTGAAGAGCCTAGACTTTGCAATAAATTTCCAAAAACCTTTCCTGACTCCTTCTCAGGATCATATTTTTCTTGGGTGCAGGCTCCAGACCATTCCTATTCTAGCCTCCCTGCCACCACCCAAGGCTCTGGATCTAATTGCCTTTTTTCAATCCCTACTTCCTCTGGTCTCAGTTATGGCCAGGGTGTTTCTAAGGGCTCTGGGTTACATGGCTTCCACCATCCCTATACTTCCCCTAACCAGGCTGCAGATGAGGAAGTTACAGTGGTTCCTAAAGTTAGTATGGCTTCAACATTGTCATCCTTTAGACTTTCTAGTCCATCTTCCTCCATGCCTCAAACTAGAACTTCAGTGGTGGATTCATCAGCTGTCTCTTAACCCAGGTCTTCCTTTTCAGAACCCAGTCCCCTCTCAGGAACTATTTTCAGATGCCTTAGAGAGAGGGTGGAATGCCTCTTTCAGCCCTCTAAACGTTCAGATCCTTTGGCCCCTTCATCAGATGATGGATCATATCAAAATCAAGGAGATGAGAGCTAGCCTTCTTACTCTCAGGTCTTCCCTCTCTTCCAGGGCCTCTCAAGATCTTTACAGACAATACCACAGTGATGTGGTACATCAACAAGCAAAGGGGGCTGGTTCTACTGTCTGTGAAGACTAGCTCTTCAAGTTTGGGATCTGGCTGTTCAGTATCAGTTGTTTCTTCAGGCTGGTTATATTTCTTCAAAACAAAACATTGTGAAAGATTCTCTGAGCAGGTCCATAACACAGACTCACTAGTGGATGCTTCACAGAGATGTATTTCTGGGCATTGTCCACCAATGGGGGGTACTCCTCAGGTAGATTTTTTTGCTTCCCCTTTGAACAGACAACTTCCTCTGTTTTGGACCAGAGTCCCAAGTCCTCTGGCATGGAAGGTGGACTCCCTCCTTTAGTCTTGGAAAGGGATGTTTCTGTATGCCCCCCCCTTCCTGTCATACCAGGGATCCTGCTCAAGATAGAACAGGACTCCCCCAAAATCTTATTGGTGATTCCCTTTTGGCCCAGACAGCTTTGGTTCCCTCTTCTTCTGCACCTTGCCAAGGGCAGTTACCACAAGTTACCTCACAAGGTGGACCTACTCACATAAAACAAGAGGTTTTTCATGCATCCTCACTTGTCCACTCCACTCTTCAGCTGACTTTTTGGGTGGTAAGATTTTGATCCCCTTTAGGCACCCTTTTTCTGAGGAAGTCTTTCAGGTTCTGCAGGAAGCCAGGAAACTCACTACTAGAAATTGTGTGTCCAGATGGAAGAGATTTTCTGTCTAGTGCCTCACTCATAACCAGGATCCACTTTCTGTGGAGTATCTCTGGTTCTCTCTTATTTCTGTGAATTGCTCTATGCTGGGTTGGCATACTCTTCAGTTAAAACTCACCTTTTGGCTATTTCTGCTTGTCTGCTTTTGACTCCTCCTTTGGCCTCTAGGTTTGAGGTCAAACAATTTCTTAAAAGTGTCCTTCATATTAGACCACCCAGGGAACCTATTCCTCCTTCCTGAGATCTTAATTTTGTTCTTGAAAAAATTGACTCTGGCTCCTTTTGAGTCTGCAGCTTCAGCTGCCTTGTACATGAAAGACTTGTTCTTCTTTTAGCCCTTACTTCAGCTAAACGGGTGTCTGAGCTTCAGGCCCTCGTGGCTTTCCCTCCTTTTTTTGTTTTTCATAGGGACAGGGTTTCTGTTAGTACTGATCCTTCTTTTATGCCCAAGGTGGATAATGAATTGTATCTTAATCGGTCTATTAATTTACCCACTTTTTCCCTTCTCTGCAGTCGGCCAGTGAGAAGGTTCTTCACACCTTCGACTTGCATAGACAGCTCTGGTATTATTTGGATAATACTCAGGTCATTCACAAGTCTGAACAAGGTTTTGTTTCTTTTCATCTAGGTTTGGCTGTTTCTAAGCAAACAATTTCTTCATGCATCTCTAAGGCTGTTTTTTTTATTACTCCTTTCATGGGAAAAGCTTTTCTGCTTTTGTAAAGGCTCATTCTACCAGGGATGTAGTTTTCTCTGGTGTTTTTTTCAAATTCCATCCTTGAGGCTGCTACTTGGGCTTCTGTCCATGCCTTCACTATACATTACAATCTAGATGTTGTTTCCAGGGCTAGAGCTGAATTTGACAGGGCTATCCTGCATGGGTTTCCTCTTCCCAAGTTTCCTCTTGAGCTTTTTTACTGTCCCTTTGTAAAAAAAATACTGCAACAGTGATATGGAAGCACATAGTACAGTTGTGTAAAATCTTACCATAACGGCAGATGTCCTTCCCTTCACTGTTGCAGTATTCGCTCACCCCCCCCCTTTTTTTCTTTACTCCTTTTTCTTTTTTCTTTCTGGATGCACATGTTCCTCCTTTTTTCCTTGGACTGTTTGTTGTTCCTCTTGGGGGCTATTCAGTTCTGAGGTGTATATGTCTGGCTGTCACTTTTATGCCCTACACTGTGAAAAGGGAGCATAGGTGTGACATATGATATCCTTAAAAACCTACAGCTTTGGTTTACTGGCTAGACATTGGGCCACCCTTGGCAGGGTATCCCTTTTGTAAAGAATAGTGTAACAGTAAAGGGTAGGACATCTACTGTTATGGTAAGATTTTACACAACTGTGCTTTACATTGGCAGAGTATTTGAGGAATTTCTTTATGTAGGGTGCCTAGTTTTTGATGGGTTTTCTTAATGCTGTTGTGGATATGTAAATCGAATTTAAAGTTATCCTCGATTGGCATGCCGAGCAGTTTTGTATGTGGAGTAACTTCAATCATAGTATTACTTAAGGAAGAAATTTTAAAGTTGTTTTTTTCATGGAAATGACATTTTGGAAAAAAAAAACAAAACAAAAGAAGTAATTTAGTCTTTTTGGAGATTTAGTAGCAGGTGATTGTCTTTTAGCTAACTTTCAACAGATTTAAAGGCTTCTTGAGTAATTCCTTGAAGATGTACTAGGCTGTCGGAAATGCATATTAGGGTAGAATCATCAGCATATTATATAAGGAAAACTTGCTGAGAGGATGTATGTAAATTGTCATTGAATATATTAAAAGGTAGAAGGCCTACAATAAAGCCATGTAGCTCACCAATATTGACAAGAAGGAAGGAAAGAAGGAAGGGAGGAAAAGTGGAGAGTCATTTAACAGACTGGTATCTATTGGTTAAGTAGTTGTTAAACCATAGTAGTGTGGGTTGTGACAGCCCGAAGGAAGACAGTTGAGTTTTTGGTGAGAGACAAGATCAAAAGCTTTAGAGAGATCAAGGAATACACAGGAAACAAGTTTGCCTTCATCCCTGGCTTTAATAGCATCTGTGAAAGTTAATAAAGCAGTGTAATACTAAGGCTGGATCTTAAAACCATGCTGTGTGGTGGTCAGGAGCTTTTTCTGAAGAATATATTGAATAAGTTGCTTGTAATTGCACTTCACCAGCATTTCTGACAAAGGGGATAATATGGTGATAGGCCTAAAATTGGTTATATCAGATGAGGGTCCTCCTTTAATAAGGAGGGTGATGAAGATTTTTTTTCCATAGAGAAGGAGGGTATGATTCCTTGATAGATCTTTTAATAAGAAGAGACACAGGATAGGCTATGGAACTGGCAGCCAGCTTGAGGCATTCTGCTGGGAGATTATCTACTGAATGAGAACAGGGTTTCAGTTTAAGAAGTAGTGATTTGATGTAGGAGGTTGGGATGGATTTTAGGGTGAAATAGGGGTTGTTTGCTGTACTGTCCTTTAGAACAGTGTGGTACACTATTCACAACTTTTTTTTACAGTAAAATCTGTTTACAGTAGTTAACTGTAAATTCGCTGTACTTTGCTAATTCATTTATTATACATAGTCCTACATATTTGGAAGTAGTAAGCACAACATTTCTTTATAGCATCTGAGTCTGTGTCACTTAATCAAAATTCTAGCACAGACTGCATTGCTTAAAGCGCAAGTTTAATGGAAAAGAAGCACCAAAGGGGATCCTCCACTCATATAATTAATAGCAGTTAAGACTGGTGATTCAAAGAGCCAGTTACTTCAGATGCTGGTGACTGAATTCTCTCCCACGGCTCACACAGTACAGTCAACTCTTGCTTAGGTGTTCTCTCACTGACTCACTGCCTCATTGGTGGGATACATGTAAAGTAAGTGGCATAGACATATGCTGCTTCATCGTTAATTAAGTTGGCACCCTGGACTTCTGTCCTCAAACATCTGGTGCAGGACCTATTTTTTTTTTTTTTAACCCTCTGCTTACAGGAAATCCAGTGTTCCTCCCTATCCTTGACAGGTGATTCCTTAAATGTTATTGGGGAGATATGTAGGAACCAGATGTCACTGAGGTAGGCACCAGCTTTTGTACTTCAGTTCAGAGGGAGCAGATGTCTGATACCTGGTTGCAGAATGTTATGGCATCTAGTGATTGGATGCTATTCTTGCATGTGTTTGATACCTTTTTGACCTACACTGATTATTCTAAATTTCTGTAGGCATATATTACAGAAAGACACACAGGCTACAGCATCTCATTCTAGACTCCAAGCAGGGAATATATCTAAAGAGAGGAAAATACTTACATCTGCCACCTCCTCCTTGTAGCTGTGAGATGTGAGAGTCCATGGCATGCATAGTCCATGTTGCCTCTCACTTTGGTCTTGGTGCCATCTCTGGGCTGAAGAAACCATATGTTCTAGCTGTCTTCTAGAGGATTCCTCTTTAAGAGAGTAAGTAAATTTGTGAATGATTGATCATTTTAAGTTGGTTACTAAAAAACTGTCCTATCTGAGAAAGCATTCTTAGTTGATGAACTTGACAGTCCTAAACTACTAGCAGTTTCTCCCATTATTTCTTCTGTTGTGAACTTGCATGTTTCTTACAGTCTCACAGAAGCCCTACTCACAGCCACCCGCTCTGAAAAATAATTTACCTGGAAAAAGAGCAGTGCAAATATCTGTACTAAAACATGTCAGTGGCCCTGTTGATATAGATTTTTATAGGTGTGGGACTGTCAAAAGTGGATAGAAAGATACTGGTTTGCAGTACTCTACCAGATAACAGAGTGGGTAAAATACTGGAGAAATTTACAGGTTACATATACCTCAACCCTTCCTCCATTGTCTACAGCTTATTTTTCAGTATAAAGATCCGATGTGGGGTTTTTTCATCAGAGTCAAACTTTGGGTAGCTGGCTGCTACTCAGAACTGGCCTAGGAACCATTAAACCTGTGGATCCAGGGCTCTGAATCCTCCCCTACCCATAATTCTCTCTCTCTCTTTTCCTCAGAATACCATAGATCTTGTCACTTGTGTTGAACAGTCAGATCATTTGAGGGCTCTGAATTTCAAAGTCATTTGATAACTTGATAAGTCTAATAAGTTTTCCTTATATTCTTCTCCTCTGTCACTCTCTCTCTCTCTCTCTATATATATATATATATATATATATATATATATATATATATATATATATATATACACACACACACACACACACATATATATATATATATATATATATATACATACACACACACACACACACACATATATTTTTTTCTTCTCTGTTTTCCTTCCCAAAAAACAATAAAAATATATTGTAGTGTTATTAGTTTTAGAAATTTTTCATACATATTTTGTTTGTGTCTTTCGGCTTTTCCCGGTTAGGGGTCGCCACAGCAGAACTCCGGTCCACTAATGATTGGCAGTTGATTTATACGTACCGGCTTGCCAGGCCTGATGCACAACCTTCAACGAAGGTACGCCCATTCACGCATGTCTCCATGCAGAAGACGCTCTAGCTGAGAATTGAACCGGACAGTGTCTTACTGTGAGGCGACAACGCTACCACAGCACCACCACCACGGGTCGAAATTTTTCATATATATATATATATATATATATATATATATATATATATATATATATATATAATTCTACATTTGCTAATCTTTCTCCTAGATCATTTTTGAGTGTTTTCTGTCTTAGATATTGGAATATTTAGAAAGGTGAAGTAATAGGTTCTTAACTGCTGTTACATTTAAGTTGTTGCTCGATTGAGAGCCATTTTATCGTTTCATACTGCTACAAGTTGATAACATGTATGACAAAAGTTTCAAAAATGCACCATGTGTGGTCATAAAGTATTTCTGTAAAATCCACACTCCCTCTGTTTTTAATACCGGGGTGCTGCACACTTAGTGTGTGAAGCCTGCGCTTCCTTCAGTACTAGAGCATTGCAGGGCGAAAGAGACAAGCTGGTGTTAAAGGTCATATCAACTTCTTGGTCAGGCAGTACCAGTCAACCACCTGCTTCCCTCTTACCAGGCAAATCTTCAGAGAAACATAACCAGAAAGAAAAAGACAAAGAAATAGAAGTAAAGTTAAAGAAAAACAGAATAAGACTCCACACAAAAGGCCTGAGAAGATCAGGAAACAGTCTGTTGACCCCTCAGTACCATTGGGTCCAGCACCAAAATTACCACCTCATTTTTCCTTTAACCCTGTTAGCCCACAATTTTACTCTCCTGTTATACAATAGAGGTGCCAGGTCTTCCTCTATGGCTCTCTTCATTTAGTTCCATCAGTTCTTCAAGGAGTCTCACCAAGGCATATGTTGACAAGATGCTGTAGGGATTCCTTCAAATGCAGTAGGGGTTCTCTCAGCACTGTCCCTCGGGGTGCTCCTAGAATGGCACCAACTACCCCTGTGTTAATGCCTCCTTTACAGCAGCTTTCAGAACCATAGCGTTTGAGCCTGAACATTCCTGGCATACTTACATTGGCACCAGTAGTACTTATTCCTTCATTTGCAACTATATCCCATTTTCTCTTGACCCTGATTCTGTCATATCAAGATGAGTCTCTAAGCCCAAGTATTGGTGTCAGTGCTCGGGAGAATGGATCGATTCCAAAGTTCTTAGATCCACCCCTTTCTCCTGGAGCTTCAGCACTTGATAGCTCAGCTCCAATGTGTGCCTCAGAGCTGGGGTGGACTGGATTCATTCTGCTCCTATTTCTGAAAAATTTCTTCAGATCTGATCTCTGCCTTGTTGTGTGAGACTTTTGAAAGGGTTCTTGCAAGGCCATCCTGTTCAGCCCCACCCTGACCCCAGCTGGATACTACTATTGATTCCATGCCTCCATGTTGACAGGGACAGTCAGCTTCAAGAAGTCTCAGGGTAGCTCACATTTCAAGCTACCGTTCTGCCACAGATTCTGCCACACTGACACAGACTTGTAAGAGGAAACACTTGAATTTCTCCCCAGAATCGATCATAGAAGACACAAACATGGATAAAGAGGAAGGTTCCCAAGATCCTTCTTGAAGACATTACATTGGTGATATCTTGGAACTGATGAACCGTAGGGGAGTTTTGGTCAACGATATACCTTTTCTGGAAGAGTGTGTTCATCAAGGCTTTTGGAGCTGACTATTCTACAGCCCGTGTGGTATCTCCCACCGATGCACTCATTGATTTTGTTGCTCAAAAGGCCCAGAAGTATCCTAACACAGAAGAGCCTATCCCAAAAAACTGCACAAAATACTGTCTACTCTGAGAGACAGGACACACTGGAGCAAGGGTCCTCCAGTAGATGCCATGGTTGAGGCAGAGGCCATCAAGAAATAACTCTCCAAAGAGAGCATGTCTGTTCATCCCCTAATAAAGAATCAAGGGCATTGGACAGATTCAGGAAATTAACTTATGCTTCAACAACTTTAACTCTTAGAGCACTAAACTGTCTCACTCAGGTGACTCACTTAGAGGGACTTGACTAAGGAATTCACCAGTGCCATCTTGTGTAACTTGCCTTCAGACATCAAAAAAGTGGAGTCCCAGTTGTCTACCTTACAGTCTATGTCTGGGTCTGTATTACCAAATCGAAAACCCCTTTACACGAATACCTAAACATCGACACCTATAACGCAAACCGCAAAAACCCCAAATGCACTAAACAGTGAAAAATAAAATAACGAACTGTCATAGTCGGCCAACCCCACCACCTGCTACATACTACCTACCCAAACAAAATAAATAAACCACATACATACACTAACTAAACCCTACTTCTAACCTAAAGTAAAGCACCAAAACCCTACTTCTAACCCTACACTAAACCCCACATACACAACTATGCACTATCCTTAACCCCTCCCTAACCCTAAGGTCCGTAACTACCGTACACGTCCCCTACAGACATGCACCCAAAAAATAAATAATACACATACATACATTAACAAAACCCTACTTCCAACACTACACTAAATCCCACATACACAACTATCTATGCACTATCCTTAACCCCTCCCTAACCCTAAGGTCCGTAACTACCGCACACTTCCCCTACAGACATACACCCAAAAAAAAAAATAATGCACATACATACAGTTAAATAAATCCCAACTTCTAACACTACACTAAATCTTACATACATTACCTATCTATTCACTTACCTTGACCCACATCCTAACCCTAAAGTCCTATCTATTGCACACTTACCTTACAGAGCTATACCGCAGATGGGCCAACTATTACACTTCGACATTTCAATTTTCGCTATTTTGGAAATTCGGCGTTTCTGTCTTTCGTGCAATACGTGTCGCTCTTTTCATATTCACGATTACAGTCTTTCGATCTGGTAATAGGAACCCCTATGTCTACATATCCATGTGTCTGCTATCTCATGCAGCTGATGGTACAGCTAGAGCAGCCGGCACCGGCATAGTGATTTGCTGACATCCCTAGATGCAATTGTGTGACTTCACAGAAGGCTTTAAGATGCCCTTTCTTAACCCCCCTTTTGCTGGTTCAACATTATTCAGACCTATGGTTAAGGAAGCTCTCATGAGGAGCGAACAGGATGGTAAGGCCAGGTTTGCCATAGGAATCCACTTCTTCACACCTCCGAGAACCTTTTCCAGGAATCAGAGGGTGGGATGAAGATTAAGATGTGGTTCAGGAAATCCCAAGAGTTTAACCAGGATGCTCCTTGGGACAGACCCTATGAGGCCAGGTGGGGGGTTAATGGGTGTAACCCCAGGGGCAGAGGCAGACTGCAAAACCAAGGATTATTTTATATTATATTGAGAAATCCTTCCAGCGCTCCTAAAAGGATTGCCCAACTACTCTGGCGGCAGTCAGGAGATTCCTATCCTTACACCCTCAAGCCTGGCAGGCCATCACTCTAAATATATGGGTGTTTAGGATCATCATTAGAGGATACATTATTCCCTTTGTTTCCCCTCCTCAAAACTAAGTAAAATTTTTCCACAGTCCCACCCAATCTATTGGAATCCACAACAACAGAGGTCTTAAAGCTGTTGGAAAAAAAGTCATCCAGCAAGTTCACCAGACCAGTTAGGATCTGGAGTGTATTCCGTGTTCTTTTTAGTTCTGAAAAAGACAGAAGATCTAAGGCCAGTTTTGGACCTAAGTCATCTAAATCAGTTTCCAAAACAGACAAAATTCTGGATGGTCATGGTTCAATCCGTTTTGCCTCTACTGAGGAAGGATGACCAGATGTGCTCAATAGATCTCCAAGATGCCTAGTTTCATATCCAGATAAATAATCAATACGGGAGATTTTTCCATTTTTGTGTAGGAGCCAGTCACTTTCTATTCAGAGCGCTGCCCTTTGGACTCACCACTGCCTGCCCCCCCTGGGTGTTTACCATATGAGTGGCAGTTGTGACAGCCTACCTCAGACTGGAAGGGTTCCAGATGTTCCCATATTTTGACGATTGGCTTCCTACTGCTCTCACCAGGGATCTACTAGTTCAGCAGAGGGACCTTTTGCTGCAGTTATTTCACAAATTGGGAGTCACAGTGAAAAAAAAACAAAAAGTCAGTTGACTCCCATTCAAAACGTAGAGTTCTTAGGATGCTACCTGGACACAATAAATCAGATAGCCAAATGCCGGAGTCTAGAATTTTTTTATCTTCAAGAAGTAGTCAATCTAGGCTTACATCATTCCTCCCCTACTGAAAACTTATTCTAAGACTGATTGGGCTTATTGTTCGACAATCACTTTGCTCCCTTTGTCCAGATACTACATGAGGGTCCTTTAGTGGACAATGTTAGTATAATTTTCTCAAGTTTATCATGCCCTAAATACCCCAGTTTGACTGACTCCCATACACAAATCTCACATTAGTTGGTGTTCAACATTCCCAGCATTATCAGAGGCCACCTCTTCTGTCTTCCCATCTCCCATTGCAACAGTTATCACAGATGCTTCCCTTTAGGGTGGAGGGGGCATTATGAGAGGGAACACTGTCCAAGATTCCTGGACACATACACACAGGCCAGACTTCACATCAACATTCCGGAGATGAGAGCAGTCCACCTGGCATGGCAGGCATTCCAGTACTCTGTACCAGAATGTGTAAATTCGATCCAGATGGACAACGTGATAGTAGTCAGGTACATCAACAAACAAGGGGGGACCAAATCTTATCCCTTGTGTTTGGAAGCCATAAGTCTGTGTTAGTGGGCAGTGTCTTCCCATTGACTTCTGGTAGCAATGCATATCCTGGAGACTTCCAGTGTTTAGCAGACAAACTAAGCAGAACCATTCTGCTGCCTCATGAGTGGTCCCTCAGTAAGTCAGTGACAAACCAAGTGTTCAGCTACTGGGGCCATCCTTGCTATAACCTATTTGCATTATATGTGAACAACAAATGCAAGAGTTACTTTGCCCTTATCCCTCCACATGGCCAGTCACTGAGGAATTCTCTGGTCCACAGTTGGCCCCTGGGCCTATTGTATACCTTTTCCCCTTCCCCTAATAATGAAATTCATTAAGAAAGCCAGAAAGTGCAAGTCAGAGGTGATCCTCATAGCCCCTTATTGGTCCCGACAAGTTTGGTTCCAGTATCTTTGGCCTCATCTCTTACATCCTCCATGGATGATGGGACACAGACTGGATCTCCTATCTCACACATCCGGGCATCCAGTCTCAAACCCAGAGACTATGAATCTAACCTCATGATTCCTCCAAATTTAACAATGGTTGGAGACATGAGGCTTTTAAATCAAAGCATTCATATCCTAACAGCTTTACAGAAATCCAGTACCAGAAAAGTTTATCAAAATAAATTGATAAGGTTCTCTATATGAGCAACAAGCTGAGGACTTTACCTATTTGCAGCACCTCTACCTTCAATTCTAAACTTTTTGTCAGATTTGTTCAAAAAAGGCTTCAGCTTTTCTACTTAAGTAGAGTTCGCAGATATTTATAATTTCCATCATATTCAGACATCCATAGCTTCACTGAGAATTTCTAAGGCTTTTCTGAAAGGGACTTTTTTACTTAGACCTCCAATAAGAGATCCAGTCATTCCACTAGATATTACTGTGATGCTGTAAGTCTTGGCACAACCTCCCTTTGAACCTGCAGCCTCAATAGATGTAAAATACAATTCTTATTTTGGAAGACTATTTTTCTAATGGCAGTTACTTCTGCAAAGAAAATTTCAGCATTAAAAGCCCTTTCCAGCAAACCACATTACCTAGTATTCCATAAAAACAGGGTCTTTGTGAGAATGAATCCTACTTTTCTTCCAAAGGTGACATTCCTAAACTAATCTTAATCAGTCCATAAATTTGCCAGTTTTTGTTCCAAAGTTTTCAAACAAAGAAGAATGCACTTTACATTTGTGTGATGTTCATAGGCAACTTAGGTTCTATCTCCACAGGACTAAAGACTTTAGAAAATCGATCAATTATTTGTTGCCTTTTCTAAAGCTAAGCTAGAACAAAATGCATCCAAAGTTAATATCTCAAAGGGGCTCACAAATTGCATTATGTTCCTGCATGAGAAACTGAACATGTCTTTAACCAAGAAACTTACAGCTCTTTCTACAAGATCTGTAGCAACTTCTACTGCATTTCAATATAGAGTACATACTCATTGATGAAATTTGTGGTGTGGCCACTTAGATACAGTTCACAGTTTTGTTTCACTGTATAAATTGTATGTACAGTCAATAGCCTGTACTTCTGGCTCCACCATTCTCAGGAATATCCTTCCTTGATAACACTCTGGTGGTTGGTAACTATTGATTATGTCCCAAAGGTTGAATCGGATGAAAAAAAAACATCAGATATGACAGTTACGTACCTATCATAATGACAGATCCGTGTTGTCTTCTTTTCATCCGGTTCAACATCCCTCCTTCCCCCATCCAAATTGTTACTCACTGTGCCTTGAAGACCAAACGTTATGTACTTACCATAATGACAGATCCATGTTACCTTACACTTATCTGGTTCAACCTTTGGGTCCAACTCAGATCCTGCCTTGTAAACCTGTGGATGCAGGGCTCTGACTCCTCCCCTACCCATATTTACCTGTCTCTCTCTCTCTCTCTCTCTCACACACTCTCTCTTCCTCAGAGTACCTCAGATTGGATTTGCTTATGCAAATAAAAAAAACTGAAATTATGTAAAGCTTATGCAAATGAAAAAACTTAAATTATGTAAAGACTTTAAACATACCAAGACAAAAAGTAGTAGACACGTATAGTAAGGGGAGCAACCAGCTGATGTTGAGAATAGCAAGACTCCCTTACAGTACCATTTGGTTTTCACCCTTCTTCAGCATAACATTTTATCCTACTCCAACTCTACTGTCTGTATGCTGTCAAATTTAGCCTGCTTTACTTTATGACCATGACCACAGACTACAAATTCACTATTGGTGTATCAGTGATTCATGCATGCTCTTCATACTGTTACTGCTCCAGTTTTGAGAGTCTGCTTTATTCAAACTGCTGGAGTGCTCCACTGACTTGATTGGTTCTTTTCTTGTGCTTGAATCATGAACCTGAAGTACAGCTAAAGCTTAATGTTTTTTTTTTTGTCAGTAGTCTAGGAAATTTTATATTTCATCTATTTGTTGTTGAGTCAGTTTGCTTAAGGACCTGTGTGATTCAGTTTTCATTCTGTTTGGTGCTGCCTTTGGTATTCTTACTGCGTCATTCTGTATGGTTTGTGCAATGCCGTAATGTCTAACTCTGCTGCCGATTTCTTTGTCTCAGATTTGCTGAACAGGCATGTTGGGCTGTGGACAGTTTGAATGCGTGTTCATTTGTTCAAGCAGAGTTGGTCCTTTTTCTTGTTCCACTACTTTGTATTTCTGTAATACTGAATGTTGAGATTTGTGTGTCTCATTTGTCTATTGGAACCTGTGTTATTTGGTGCTTTGCTGATAGCAGAAAGCCCACACTTCCCTCCGAGATCACTGCCTGCACCTCCATACACATTTCTTCCTAGCTACCAGACTCCTTGAGCTGCAGAGTTATAGTGCCAAACTATCATCCAAAGCACCATTTTGTCACTTTGCTATGTTCTTTGGCCATATTTTTCCTTATGTTAACTGCCTAATAATCTACATCATCATCTTGTTTTGTGATACTTCCTCCCCTCTTATATTTTAGTTTAAAAGTGCAGTGCTTGTGCTGTACATTTCTATCCCCACTTTGATCACTGTCGTCCTTACTGGAGTATAATAGAGCCTACTTCTAACACAGAGATAGTCTTTCTGCAGGTCTTCCTCATCCTATTACTAACCTCAAGCCTTTCTCCCTCATCTACTTTGATTCCATCCATTAACCTTCCTACGTCATCTTCTTTGGCATGCTGGCTTCTAGCACATGTAACATTTCACAGAAGGCTACCTCCAACCCCCATATTCTGGTGTCTGTGTGCCATTAGCTTGGCTCTGCTTGCTGCCACATATGCTTGGGTATAAATCTAGCATTAAGTTTACTGTCTTGGATCTTGCAGTATCTTAATATCTTGTGTAATGCTGACTTGCCTTATTTTTCCATTAAAGTTTATTTTAGGGTTGCCACCTTTTCAAATGTCCAAAGTGGGAGTTTGTTTCTAGAAATGTGAGATTTTGCAGAGCAAAACATACCCATGGTTAGTGCAAAGAACAGAACTTCACTTTTTTGTCAAAATAAAATCCTACTGTTGTAGCATACGAGTTATTTATGCTATTTCATATAATATTTAGGTGTTTCACATACAAAATAACTGTTTTATGCAATTATTAAAGAAAGTTTGGGAAATATTTTTTATCCTACAATCTCAGGACATTTGCCATTTGTAAGTTTTTTTAGTGGACACAACTGCCAAAAGAAGGATAGGTGGTAGCACTAGTTTATTTATCTGCTTTCTATGCCTGGATACATTGCTGCTGGAAAACACTTCTGCTAGAGGTCTAAACCTCAAAATGCACTTTCCCGAGGCACTCCTAAAAATGGAGAACATCAATATCTGTGCAGTAACTGAGACCTGGTTCAAGGCTCGAGAGACCACCCTGCAATACCAGGTTACAACTCTTACCACACTTTTTGGCCACCAAACCAGGACCGAAACACTAATGGTGGAGGAGTGTCAATATTCACCAAGGATATTCACACCACCAGGCTAGTTGCCCAACACAATGCGTCTGAAATTCTCCAGGTGCAACTAACACTAGGTAAGACTGCAATCCAAATTGTAGCTTGCTACAAATCCCCCACCATACCCCAAGATTCTCACTACACCTTTCTAAACATACTGGAAAATATTAAGATAGAACCAAACACCCTAATGCTGGGTGATTTTAACTACCCTGCCATTAACTGGGAAAACTACTCATGTACCAACACCTTTGCCCAACGTTTTTTGGAATTCATAAATTCCAACGCCCTGGATAAACTAATCCATAGTCCCACTAGGGACTCCAGTATCCTAGACCTGGTCATTACCAACATGGGAAATTGATGCTCCACACATATGATCACCCCCTCGTTAGTCAGGTCTGACCATAAGCTAATCACCCTTAACATCCACATCCCACCCCCACCCCCTAGTAAGGAAACCTCCATAAAAAACTTCTCCAAAGCCAACTTCATGCTACTCAAGTCAGAAGTGACAAACTTCATGACACCCATGCAGACGGGAACTGAAAGTTCAACTGCTGAATCCTACACTAAGGCACTGTACGAGCACATCCACTCATGCATGAATCGTGCCATCCCAAATAGAACCAAGATGCTCTCATCCAAAAAAAGGAAGCCAATCTGCTGGTCCCCTGCCATAAACAAACTTTACAACAAAAGGAAGAAACTGTTGCAGAAAAGAGGAAAATCCCAGGATGCAAAAAACTCCCTTACCAGGCTCAGTAAGAAACTGAGGTCCCTCATAAAATCCTCCAAAGCTAGTTATGTAAATAAAATTGCCAAAGATTCCAAAGACAACCACAAGGCATTCTATAACTATGTCAAGAATCTAAATGGCAATGCTCAGATCTGCTGAGCTAAAACATAATGGCATTAAATATACTGATCCCAAGGATATTGCCAATATCCTGGTAGATCAATTCAGTGCCAACTTCACCCCCCTCTCACCCCCTAAATGGCCCATCTCAGTGCCGGAAGATTGCCAAATTCCGGTAATAACAGCCACACAGGTAAAAAACGCACTCTCCAAAGCTAAGAATACAGCATCTATGGGACCAGATGACATCCTGGGCTGTGTACTACATGAATTACAATATGAACTGGCACCTCACCTAAGTGTAATGTTTAATCATAGCCTCACCTCAGGTTTCATGCCCACTGAATGGTGCAGAGCTACAGTTATCCCACTCTACAAGGGGGGATTCACCTTGCATCCCGGAAACTACTGTCCCATCAGTCTGACGAGCCTGATCTGCAAGGCCATGGAGTGTTTTATCATGGAACTTATAAACAAAGACAATGGCAACCTTCAAACACTGGACCCCACCCAGTTTGGGTTTGTGATGGGCCGATCTTGTCTCCTGAACCTGATTGACTTCTTCGAATCAGTCTCCAGAGCCATGGACAGGGGTAAGTTGGTCCACACAGGCTATCTAGACCTTGCCAAGGCCTTTGACACCACCCCCCACTCTGGAATCATAGATAAACTTACTAAGCTGGGCATTAATCCCTACGTCATCCAAGGGGTTGCTAAATGGCTTACTGATAGAACCCACACTGTAAAAGTAGCCAACTCCAAATCCAGCTCCAGACAAGTGACAAGTGGAGTACCTCAGGGTTCAGTCCTGGGACCGCTCTTGTTTGGCATCTACTTCTCTGAAGTACAGGCCAACACTAAGGGACTCTGGCTAACAAAGTTCACAGATGACTGCAAACTGGGAGCCATTACTGAATCCCCAAATGATGTGGATACTCTACAAAAGGGCCTTACAGAAACAGATGCTTGGTGCCAGAGCCAAGGGCTCCAGCTCAATGCCAAGAAATTTAGAGTGATCTCCTTTTTTAAAAAACATGTACCCATGAATTACCATATAGGTGGCAGTACACTAGACATCAAAAGTGTGATAAGAGACTTAGGGACACAGGTGGACAGTGGTCTCACCTTCAATAACCACATCGCCACAACAGTCAGGACATCCTTCTATGTGGCACACCTCATCACTAAGGGCTTTTCATACAGAAAAATGGAGGTCATAGTCCCACTGTACTCATCCCTCATTAGACCCATTATAGAATACAATGCCCCGTTTGGTATGTACCTCTCAAGACATCTGCAACAACTGGAAAGGCTGCAGAAATATATCACTAAAAGAATCACAGGCCTAAAGCAGATGTCCTACGCTGACCGCCTTAAAAAACTGCAGCTATACTCTGTCGCATATCGTCTACTCAGAGGAGATCTCTGCTTAACATACAAGGCCATGTCAAACCCAGAGCTGTTGGACATGCTACACTTAAAGAAATCCCAATTTCTCAGAGCCACACACTCCAGGGATCTAAACCTTGTCATCACAATAAACAAAACATGCTGGAGGGATAGGTTCCTGACCCAGAGACTCCCCAGACTCTGGAATAGATTGCCCATACATGTCAAGCAGAGTGCCTCTTTGGCCTTCTTCAAAAGGAACCTTGAAGATTGGATGGGAGAAAGGAAATTCACCCCGGAGATCACGTCAGTCACCCTGCTAGACAGGGGTCCAGGGAAATAAATAGTGTGTGAAGAAATAGCCAGGGAATTATGGCTAGGCTTGTATAGGTCCTAGGGCTGATAGTCTAGTACCAACCTATGAACCTAAGAGGCCCTTATTTTACTTGGATTTATTTACCTGGATAGAGCACTAATCCACATGGACCAATTTCAGCTCAGCCCGGGTACAAAATCACACTGCAAAATATAGTAGGTTAAATAGAGTTATGTCAAAAATGCAGTACCTTTTACATGAGAAGAATTGAAGTAGAATTTCCTTTAAAACAAAAAAGGGAACATTTTGCAGTAAGTCAAATGCAGTGCAGGATTATACAACATATACTTAATTTGTGGAGAAGTAGAAGCCTTTTGACCAAAATGTTGATGACAAGGAGTAGAAGCAGAAATCTGAAACTGAGAGACTATACATTTTACAGTATTTAGAGTTCATTACAGGGTTGTACAGTGCACATTTGTTAGTAGAAATGTTTTCTGCCAGCTTAGAGATGCCAAGATTGTGCACTTCTTTTTTGGACCTCAGTGGCATGTTGTATTTTCTACTTGAAACTTTTATTTTTTAACTGAAAACTAACTTGAACTTCTGAGACTATAGCCATAGCAGACATAACGTACCTCTGCTGGAAGATATTTTATTTATTAACTGCTGCCCCAGCTAGAACACTTTCTGAACCGAGTTTCTTTGTGTGTGTATGTATGTATGCATATATATATATATATATATATATATATATATATATAGATCTACGTATAGGTGTGTGTGTGTGTGTGTGTGTGTGTGTGTGTGTGTGTGTGTGTGTGTGTGTGTATATATACATATATATATATATATATATATATATATATATATAGAGAGAAAGACATATATATATATATATATATATATATATATATATATATATATATAGAGAGAGAGAGACAGACAGAGACAGTATAGTAGGTGGATTGGACACTCTAAATTTGCCGTAAGTGTGAGTGTGTATGTGAGTGAGTGGTACGAATGAACTACCATGGCAGAACTAGCTAAGATGATTGTCGCTGTTGAAGCGACATGCTGAACCCATATGCAAAATGGGAAATGGGGTTGAATATGGATATATATATATATATATATATATATATATATATATGTATGGATTCACTTTAATTTCAAAATATAATACCGAATTTCAGTATTTCAAAATCATAAAGTCGAAAGCACACAATCGCGGAACACACACACCATACCCCACACAACACATACATCGTCCAACCCACACTACAACAAACAAAACACACACAAAAACACAAACAAACAAACCTACACTACATGTAAGCAGGGAGGCAAGCCCTCCTGCAGCCCCCATATGGGGGACTGCACCCCCACACACCCCTACTTATATATATTAACTCCGAGATCGCACAGAGACAAAAAGGAAACACAAACCCACACATTTCACAGTCCCTCGCACACACACAAACATCACACACATACATACATCAACACATCCAGCACTTACACACATTCAGACACACTCAAACTCCCACCCTAAACCCTTACAAAACACTCACTTACCTTCAATTTCACCTGCATCCATACACAACACGAACCACAACACACTCCCAACACCGCATGCCACGTACCGTAAGCCATAACCATGAATTTGAGATATTTGAATTTGCGATTATGCACTTTCATGATTTTGAGTCTTCAACTTTATGATTTTGAAATACTGAAATTCGGTATTTCAGTATTTTTAAATTATAAAGCGAACCCATATATATATATATATATATATATATATATATATATATATATATGTGTGTGATGTATGTGATTCGGGGATATTTGACATCTGCAGTGTCCAGAGTCCTTTTCCACAGACATTTTACCATACACAGATTCAGTTTGTGAAGTAACTATACTTAATGTCTATCCATTTCCTCTTTGGTAATCCCAAGCATGGACAGTATACCAGCTGTGAGATGTCTGTATCTTGATCGTACATCTCTGCAGAAAATGCAAAAACTGGTTTTATTACACTGTCAGTGGAAACTATGCAAAAGCATAGCTGGCTCAACCAGTTCCCTGTGCCGGTTCCACAAACCAGTGCCCTATCCCCTCAGTTGGTCAAATGAAAAGCAGTCAGCTTATTGCAGTTACATTCAACCTCCCCAACCCCATTCTTCTGTTGAAGAGCCAACCTCCCCCCACCCCGTTCTTCTGTTGAAGAGCCAAAAAAACACTTCACTGTAAGAAGCCGACGGCTTGTTAGTCAGATCCATGACTGTCCCAACTCTTTCACTGAAAAGCAAAAAACACCACAGCCCAACAGCCATTCCTTCTACTGGCACATCTACCAGGACAGATGCATGAAAGTCCCCCCTCCCCCTCCTACCCCAGCCATTCAGAATCTGTTTATGTGCCCTGGCCCTGACCCTCCTTTTGCACAATTCATTGAAAAAAAAACTGATTACTACAAATATAGAAAACGCTTGCTACAGTTTATACCTTACCTGCATGGAGTGCTAAGGTGCTCAGGGTTTTAGTTAAAAAAAATTTTTTTACTTTTTAAACTGTAGCAAACTGTTTGCTACAATATGCTATGAAACATTAATAGTACCTCTGGTTATGCAATGTAGAACACATCTGCAGTGCAAATTGCATCTTTTGGACTCTTGACAGGTAACACTGAACGTCCATCTGTATTTGCACAAAAAGCTCTTTTTTGTACTTGCTCATGCAACTGGACAGAAAGTATCAATGCCCGACTTAGCATTTTAGATACGGTCCTAGAAGAAGCGCCAGTTTGTGAGTCAGAATTGGTTGTATGGAGAGTTTATATGTAGAGTAGGAACAAGCTGCCTTCTGATCACCCTATCCTTCCTATTACTCTTTATGCAGATGACATAGTTATTCTTCAGTCCAGTTCCTCACATTCAACTATTCAAACCCAGCTTCAGTCTGACCTTCACTTCTTTAATTCATGGCTAAACAACCATAAGCTACTCCTAAACCCCTCTAAAACAAGAAGTATGATATTTGGACCCTCACAAAAGCTGAAAAAGACTCCTAAAAATCTCACCATCACAGATTGCAACAGTTACCCAATATAAACAACCACATCCTTTAAACACTTAGGTTTATGGATAGACCAGTCACGTCATTTCCAAAGCCACATTGAAAACAGCAGGAAAAAAGATCAGTTCTCTTTTATTCTGATCTTGGAAATATCTCCCTTTCTTTCTAGGCCAGCTAGAGCTGCAATAGGCGAAGGAGTCCTCCTTGCTCAAATTAAATACAGGCTCCCCATCATAGCCATACCCTCTAAAAATAACTAATCTACTCTGCAGTCCATTGAAAACAAAATCTGCTGATTCATTTATAATTCCTCCCCTCAGGAACACCACTGCATCGCATTTATCTTTCTGAACATAGAGTCTGAGTTCTTATACGTGACTACGAGCTGTATGCGAGTGTTGTAGGTGTTAACTAACCTTCATTCTATCCTGTCTGAATTGTTATCCATGTTGTAGATGCTAACTAGCCATCATTCTATCCTGTCTGGAGTGTTATCCAGAAAGCAATGTACATTGGAAGGCCAGAAACATAGCAGATGTGATGACAGTTCCAGATTGTAAATAACTGTCACACTACAACCCTTTTGAAAGGTAATTATTAGATTTTTTGTGACTTTTCGTCATCCTTTATCTGGAAGCAAGCATATGACAAACTGCATTAATTAAGTGACGACTTCAGAGAGTGATATAGAAAGATTCTTAGTGCATGGTATTGGGTGGTGTTCCATGAAAATGACAGGGTTTACAGTAATTTTAATACTATTACAGATTCTCAATGAACCATTCTTTTTACCTCTGGAACTACTGGGTTAGCCCAATCTCTAAACTGTACCAGTGATAGTATTCCCATCTCAGTAAAGTGAGTTAATTCCACTTCAGCTGTTGGTCACAGAGCATAATGAACAGCACAGTTGTGAGCAAAACTTGTTCAGGTTTCAGTGACTTGCATGAATCACTTCCTTCAATGGTCTGAAGCTCTTTTGTGAAGATTATGCTTTTGTAACCAATACCGTCAAACTGATATTCAGATCTTTCCATAACGATCTGAACCACAGAAGGATATGTGCTTTGGTTAGGGCTGACATGGCCTCAGCCAGGTTGTCCCTGGATGCCCCACTTAAAACAAAACATACAAAGAAAACCAAATGCAAAGAAAAGAGCCAAAAAAAAAAAGATTTTCCAGGAAGCTGATGGCATATATTGAGTCTGAAGGCCACCCTACGCTCCGCAGCATCAAGTCCAGTGAGGCACTTTTGAAACCCCCAGATGTTCTTCATGTTTCACTGTTGCAGTCACCACAGTTGGAGTTATCTGCCTGCAGGTGTAGCCCTCAGTTGGCCCAAATACCAGAGACTGTGTTGCTGTCGCTCCAGGACTGGCGTCAGGTCGTCAGGGATATAAAAACAGGCAGCCAATGCCTATACATCAGTCTTTCTTGCCGAGGAGCCTGAAGCAGAAGCAGTTCGCATGAGTGCCGGATGGCCGCTACCTGAGTTTTCGTTTCCGAATTGAATTATCCTGAAGTCTTCTAAAGCTAAGTAACCCGTTGGGGATCCTTTTTTCTTGCTCAAACCGATGTCAGAAAAAGTTAACAATTGTCTTGCCTGTGGAAAGCAAATACCACACTGAGATTTCCATTTTTACTGCATCACCTGTTTGGGCCCAGACCACGACGTACCTCGCTGTTGGGTTTGTGCCTTATTCAACGCCCAATCTATTCGTCATTGGGCCCCTATTGTCGCTAAATACTTTCGTTCTCGATCTCCATATTCTGAAATGGCTCCAGTAAACCATCCGACTACCGAGCTTCCAAAAAATGTAAGGATAAAGATAGAGACAGACCACACAGGTCCAAAACTGCCGACGCCACTTCCATTAAGCTAGTCACCAATTCACTGGTACTCAGTGAGGCGCTTCTGCAGCCCCTGATGCCCACTTAAGTGGTTTTGAAGGCCTCTACCGAGACCCGTTTGGAGTCCAGTAGGCTGCAAGACTCTTCTTCGACTAGGGAACCTGTGGATGTCTCTACCTTGAATGGGTCCGGAGCCACTGAGCAGGCACCGGCTTCTGAGGAAGTTCTTCGCACTACCGATATTCGACACAAACCGATGACTTTTTTCACGTCTTCAGTTCTGTCTGAAACTACTGAGTTTCTAAGGCCAAGAGTACGCGCTACGCTTAAAAAAAAAATTATGACCCAAACTCAAGTACCTGTTTCCTTGCCACAACATCATATGCTTAAAATGGCAGAAGACCTTATTATGTTAATTAGGGGAAGTCAGCCTTTCCCTGCTAAGACAGAGACCTGTCCCCAGCAGCTTTAACAGACCAAGAGTCCGACGACTCTGAGGTATCTAATTATGATGACATGCCTTTATCTGCTTATGAGGATTCAGGTGCAGAGGAATCCATTCCCTCTGCTTCTCCACCAGAGGATTTTTATTTTGGTGAAACCTTACATACTTTAAGAGAGCATTTCCACTGGGAATGCCAAGACTATTCTCAGTCCAAAAAGAGACTTTCTAGATTTGCCACAACATAGGCCTTTAGCAATACCCCTAGTCCTGGATATTGTGGATGATGTCTTTATGGAATCCAGTTTAGCTCCTAATACCTTACCCCTGCTCCTAAGAAACCAGACAGGTACTACAGAGTTCCTGGCTGTCACAAATTCCTTTTCAAAAATCCTACTGCTGACCCAGAGGTCATATCGCAGGGGCCTAAAGGTATCAAAGCAACCACAGCTAGGAATCCCACCCCTTCAGACAGGGATTCCAGAGCTTTAGACAGCTGGAGTAAGGAAGTATACACCTCTGCAAATCTTGCCATTTAGGGCTTTGAATTGTCAGTTTCACATGCTGAAGTACCAACAACATATCATGGAACGGGTCTATATTATAAGATCAACAGTTGAAAACATCGAACAACATATGGTCGACACCATATGATCGATGTCTTCAAATGTCAACCTTATAAAAAGACAAAAAAGAAAAATGTACCCTAACTGGTTTAAGCAGGGGTGCAAGCCTCCTTGCACCCCCCACACCCCCCGCTATTTAAATATACCAACTCCGAGACTGCACTACATTGCAGTAAATGGAACTCTCCCCATACAGAGATTTCTATTTACACGCTCGAGATTCGGGGCGTTCGATATTCTTGTGTCGACAATGTCAGATTCGACATTGTCGGCTTTCAAAAATATGAAATAGACCCCATGGAACATATTAAGCAAAAAATAGCTACCTCTACAGACTGTGCAGAAAATAAAGAATTACAAGAGCTTATGCATTCTGCAAGCAAAGTCAGTAAGCATACTTTGCAATGTGGCTTTGACTCCCTAGAAGCATCTTGCAGGGCAGCAGTCACTGGTTCTGTACTGAGAAGGCATGCTTGGCTTAAGGAGCTGACCTTGCCAGACCATGTCAAATCAAAATTACTAGACGCTCCTTTGAACAAGGGCAATCTGTCTGGCACCAAGGCAGAAGAGGTTCTTAAAAAGATGGAAGAAAAAGCTAAATCTGTGCAGACAATCAAAGATTTTTTGCAAGTACAGCTTGGGGGCATTGCCCCTCGAAACATTGGTCCTTTCCAGGACCCAGGGGAAACACCCCCCCCCCCCAAACTACAGTCTCAGAGTATGCAGAGATCTAAGCAATGGAATGCCTCCACTTCAAAAACAGGGAGTGGTAAGCCACCCCCTTATAGAAAGAATTCACAATGACTTCTCAACTCCAGTCCCTACCTCTGCCCAACTGCTCATGCCCCTAGGAGGAAAACTTGCCCATCATGCAAAAAACTGGACTTCTGTCACCAAAGACTGATGGGTCCTCAACATTGTATCCCAGGGGTACAAATTTTACTTCCACTCACTGCCAACCCCAAAAGGGTTTCCAGACCTTCCTCCAAACCAGTGGGCAGAGGCACAAAACCAAGTTCAGTCCCTGCTCTCCATAAGGGCAAATTAACCTGTTCCTGTGGAACAGATAGGTCAAGAGTTCTATTCCAGACTTTTCCTGGTACCCAGAAAAGAGGGCACTTGCCGCCCAATCCTAGATCCTTCCATTCTAAACACCTTCCTGGTGGTAATTCAAAATGCTCACCCTGCAGCAGCTTCTTCCTATGCTAGCCAAAGATGCCTGGTTAGCCACCGTAGATTTAAAAGAAGCCTATCTGCACATCCCAATCGGGGACTCCTGCAGGAAATATCTACCCTTCAGGGCAGGATCTATGCATTATCAGTTCTCTGCACTTCCCTTTGGCTTATCCACTGTTCCCAGAGTATTCACAAAATGCCTGGCTCCAGCCATTGCCTACTGCAGACAGAGAAAAATCCACATTTACCCGTACTTGGATGACTGCCTGATTCAGGCAGGCAGTCAGGAAATGCTGTTATAGCACCTGACATTTGCAAAAAAAGCCTTCTAACTTCCCTGGGATACACCATCAATGAAAAGAAATCAAAACTAGTCCCCAGTCAAAAGATTGTATTCCTGGGAGCAAGCTTGGACACAGCATCCTAGATGGCATTCCTTACTCCAGAAAAACAAGCCTATCTGACAGACTTCGCTCAAATGGCCATCAGAACCCAGCTATCCGCAATGAAAATCCTGCAGGCCCTAGGGTCCATGGCCTCATGCATCCTACTAATTCCATATGCCAAACTGCATATGAAGAAACTTCAGTAATACTTAAAAAGTCTTTGGTTTCAACATTCTCAGGACCTGGAAACTGTCATTCCTATCATACCTTGTCTAAGGACAGAGTTTCTTTGGTGGGCAGCAGCATGCAACCACAAGGGACATCCCTTTACTCAGCCCCACTCTACCCAGAATCTAACCACTGACACATCAGACTGTGGCTGGGGGGCACACGTAGACGACAAGTGCATTCATGGCCACTGGAGTCCAAGTCAAATTTATCTGCACATCAACCAAAATGAGATGCTAACTGTTCAGCATGCTCTAACAGCTTTCAGATCCCTACTCTCACCAGGACCCCTGCTAATAAAAACAGACAACACCACAGTTATGTGGTACATCAACAAGCAGGGGGGAACCCAGTCTTACCCACTCTGCAGGCTAGCCATGGCCCTGTGGAACATGACCTTGAACATGCAGGTCCATCTGCAAGCTCAATTAATGCCAGGCAAACAAAACTCACTGGCAGTTGACTTAAACAAAAATCTCCTAGACACAAACGAGTGGCAATTAGAGCCAAGCACCTTTAGCCTTCTGATTCAGAAATGGGGGACCCCAGAGGTGGATCTCTTTGCCTCCCCCTGCAATCACCAGCTCAGGAAATTCTGCACCAGGACACCTCACAGCAGGGCCTGGAAAGTGGATTCCCTATCCTTCCAGTGGGTAAACCTCTCTATCTATGCATTTTCCTCTCTGCCCCTTCTCTCAAGAATATTGCTCAAGATAAGACAGGACAGACCAAGGACAATCCTGATTGCCCCAGACAGGTTATGTCAGCACTGGTACCCACTACTGCGCAGCCTGTCACTGGTGCCACCCTGGCACCTACCCCAGAGCTCGACCCTGCTCACTCAGCAGGGGGGACAGATCTTGCATCCGCAACTGCAAAGCCTGAATCTTGCAGCCTGGCTTATTCCTTGAATTCTCCCCCAGTGACCAGCCTAAGCATGCAGGTGCTGGATGTCATTCTTGAAGCCACAAAATCCAGTACAAGGAAATACAATGCTGATAAATGAAAAAGCTATTGCTCCTGGATTCAATCTAAAGGAGAGGACACAACTCTGCCCTCCCTACCTCTTATCCTGGATTACTTAGCAGATCTACTCCACAGAGGCCTAGCCTTCTCCTCCATTAAGATTCATGCCTCTGCCATCTTGGCTCATTAAACTCTGTGCCACCCCTCTTCTCTCACCCTCTCATCAAACAGTTCCTGAGAGAGATAAACAACTTAAGGCCACCAAGGAGAACACCCACCCCTGCTCGGGACCTTAACTTTGTGCTGGAAAAACTCACACTACCCCCTTTTGAGCTTGCAGCATCAGCAGAGTTAAAATTCCTCTCTTGGAAAACAGCATTGCTTCTGGCCATCACTTCAGTTAAAAGAGTATCTGAGCTACAAGCACTTATGGCTGTGGAACCCTTCATTATTGTTCATGCTGACAAGGTCTCCCTCAGGATTAATCCTTCCTTTATGCCTAAAGTGGTGTCCAATGTGGCTCTCAACCAATCTATCCATTTGCCAACCTTCTTCCCAATCCTCAAAATAAAGGGGAAAGGATCATGCACTCCTTGGACGTGCACAGACAGCTCAGATCCTACCTGGATAGACTAAGCCCTTCAGGAAATCTGACCAATTATTACTCAGTTTTGCACCAGGGGCAGAGGGCAAGGCCATTTCAAAACAGACAATTTCCAAATGGATAGCACACTGTATCCATTTCTGCTACAAACACCATGGGAAACCAACCCCTCAGTGGGTCAGAACACATTCCACTAGGGCAACTTCTACCTCTACAGCATTCCTCAGGGGAGTCCCTACCAGGGACATTATGGAGGATGCTACCTGGAGTGCTGTACACACATTCATCAAGCATTACCACCTGCCTATATTTTACAAATCCAGGGCAGGTTTTGCAACTGCAGTCCTGCAGGGCATACTAGCCAGCCCAAACTCTTCTTGACCGCCTCCATCCTTTCTTCAGATTTGGGAATCAACCCAAGTGAAATCCGCAGAACATAGTACAGTTGTGTACACTTACCATAAATGTAGATGGTCGAGTGTATTCACTGTTGCAGTCTTGATTTCCCTCCCTCCAGCCCCCTTTTTTCTCTCTCTCCTCTGTGTGTATATTACTCACCCCTTGCAGGGGTATTGGTATTGGTATTTACTTTTTACTGGTGGTGATTTTCCCACCATAGCTTAGCTCCCTATTGGGGGGCTCCTGACATTTGGGGCAAGAAAAGCTGATGTAATGGTGTCAGATGCCTGTTTTTATACCCCTGATGACCTGACATCAGTCCGGAAGTGACAGCAACTGACACAGAAATACTAAGTCTCTAGTATTTGGGCCGACTGAGGGCTACCTGCAGGCAGATAACCCCAAGTGTTATGAATGCAACAGTGAATACACTCGAACATCTACATTTATGGTAAGTGTACACAACTGTACTTTCTGCCAGAGGCCTCTAGCCAAGCAAGTTTCAGTGTCCTTCCTGAGGCCACTACAGACATGGATGGTGATGCATCTTCTTGAGAGGACTTGCAGGAGTCAGTCAGTCTAGAAACCTCTCCCTGGATGTCTGATTCTGCATCCATATTTTGGTAACTTTGGGCAAGAACAGTATTCCCTCGGTTTTGGTGCATAAGGACATGCACGGCTCAGAGACAGAAGTCATACGTGTCTGTCCATGATTCTTAGTCCTTTTTATGTATATGGTCATGCTGCTAGCTTCACACTAAGCCCATGTTTTTCTTAATAATCTTTGTAAAAAAATGTATGCTAGTATTCCTGTATCAAACCTGCAAGTACAGATTTTTTTCTGTGTTTTGTTTATTTATTTTTTTTTAGCTTACCATGGACAAAGTTAACAAGTGATTTGCTTGTGGTTGCTAGATTCCTTCCTAAAGATACTCACTTCTAGTGTATGTTTTGTTAGCGAAAAGAGTATGACATTAAATCCTGTGATATTCACCATATTGTTTACTGCTTCAGTAGTACTGGATATATGTGTTATATCCTGCATAGGATATAACAGCTAGCCAGCTTCCAAAGCTTCAGGACACATTCCATGCACCCAAACTGTTAGGTAGCTTGAGCTGAGATGACTGAAAAAGAAGTTTGGGTGTTTAGTCCTTCAGAGCTTTCTGCCTGCGAAGAGTACACTCCTCTGAGGCTTTGGAGGATCAGCAGTTGACTTGTGCTGGTCCTTTGCTGGGTAGATAAGTTACCTTTGGGGAAAAAAACTCTTGTTTACATTTTTTTTGTTTATTAATACTTTCATGTTTAAGAACATTATTTCTAAGCTAAGAGTTTGTGTTTTAATAGACTATCACAAGACTATATTGCACTTTTAAATGTAAGAGCACTTTTTTCCTCTCGGTTTAAAATTTGTTTAAAGTAATTGAAAACCATTTTTTTTCCTGTGGAGAAATTGTTTATTTTCCTTTTCAGAGATAGCAAAGTATTTTAAAGTATTTTTACTGTATTTTTTGTGAGAAAAATGTGACTTTTAAAGACTTACATTTTTTTTACTGGATTTTGATGATTTTTTTTTTCCCTGAGAAAGAGGCACCATTTTCATCTTAACCATGAAACAAGCTACCTGTTCCATGGTCGGTCATTCTTCCAGCCACAAAAAGGAAAAAGTTAAGCAAACAGCCTTTGCCACTACAACAGGCTAGCAATTTACTAATCTGCAGGTGGGTGACTTTTCTGTAGCCATTGTTTGTTCCTGAGATCACTCATCTTTTACCCCAGATTCCTGTGGTGTAGCACTTACAGCCACTAGGAGCCAGGAGTTAGCCATGTCCTCTGAAGCTGTTGGGATCCCCCTCAATGGGTAAGAGACACCCACTCTTGTCAGTCCTGGGAGAGTGAACAGGGAAAACTTCCCTGTTTTGTCAGAAAGTAGTGCCTACCCTTGGGGAAGCTGCTGATGCCATTAAAAACATTGTTAGCCCCATTTTCTCCAGGCAGAAAGCGAAAGAAACTAAACATGTATCTACTACCCTCAAATTTCCTTAGACAGGAGACGTTTACTGGGTCTGGCTCAGGGTTTAATTCAGGATATTATTCATTCTTGGAAGGTATTTTCTGGTGAAAGAAAGAGGGATAGCTCTTTTCCTCAAGAGATTCATGATTCTGGATCTGGTCTGGAAGATGATGGGACAGCTACAGGGTTTTCTCCTCTGATTTCTGATTCAGACTCCGAGGAGTGCTCAGTTTCTGATTTCTTCCTATGGGGTGTTTTCTCTGTTTTCAATGGAAGAACACAGATGTTTCTCAGTCCCTCAGAAATACTATAAGCTGTTAAAGAAGAACCTTCATCCATTCCTCCAGTTCTGTTAGCTTTGGAGGATGTGTATGTCACTACCTACACTGTTCCCTGATCGCTGCCCCTAAAAAGGTGGATAGTCATTTAAGTTTTTATATACTCTTCCAAAACCTGACCCAATAGCTACAGTTTCAGTTAATCCTACTCCTGTTAAACATTTAGTTAATTCCAATCTTACTCTTTTTGATAAGGATGTGAAGATTATTGATAAGTATGGGGTGAACATGTATGTTTCTGCAGTTTTGATTTTCAGAATTTTGAATTGTCAGGCTTGTGTGTTAACGTTTATTCTGATTAAATGTAAAAGCATGAGGAACGAGTTTAAATTCTTTGGCTAGATATTTAGCTTTTTCTGCTCCTCTGCTGTAGAGGTGATCAAAAAGTATGATGAGAGGGGTATGTTGATGCAGGAAATCTCTAAACATTTTCAGCCCTCCTTTTACAAACATTTTAAAGGATTCACTAAACCCTCATCCAGTTTTGGAAAAACAAAATAATCTGTCTCACAGTGTTTCTCAGCAGAATGCAGGTGAACAGACATTTAAGAAGAAATGGCAAGGAGGTTCCAAAAAAATTTCAGGAAACCCCCGAAACCAAGGACAGTCCAACAAGTCAGAATGACTGTTCAAGACCTTTGTCCCACCATCCTGGCAGCCCCCTTTCCTTTCCAGAAAGTCTGAATCTCCCCCTTTCACTTTTGCAACAGATGTTTCAGATAAATGGATTCTGAAGATCATTCGTCAAGGTTAAATATAGCAGTAGGGGGAAATTCCACATTTTCAAGGGGTAAATCCTTGTCAAACAGAAAAGACTCTCTTCCACCTCTCCTTTATCATGTGCTGCCTCAGGGAGTGATAGAACCTGCTCCTCCTTCCTAGGTGGGGAAAGATATTTATGCAAGATGTTTTAGTTACAAAGATAGAAAATGCTTGGAGACTTGTTCTGAATCTTTCTTTCTTTCCTAAACCTGTGTATGATAGTACCCAAGTTCAAAATGATGTAATTTCACAACCTGTTATCTCTTCTTCGTCCTCATTCAAGTTTCCTAGTAACACTAGATTTAAAAGATGCTTATCATTACAACCCTATTGATCCAGACTCCAGGCTTTTCTTTTGAGGTTTTGTGTGTATGGATCACATTATCAGTTCTCTGCCTTACCCTTTGGACTATCATCTGCATTAAGAGTGTTCACAATGTGTCTAGCTCTATTTAGAGCTCATTGCAGGCTACCAGTTATCCACAGTTTCCAAGAGAACAGTCAAAAGTCTTTTTGAGCCCTTCACACAAAACTGTGTTCCAGGGATGTTAGTCAGACCCCTCAGTTGAAATCTATATCTAGATCTATTTCTAAGGTTTTCCACTGAGACTCTGGTCACTGTGAGGGAACGCTTCAGTATTTTGGGTTTCATGGCATCTTTGATGCTAATGATACCCCCTGGCAAGTTTCCACATGAGAAAGAAACAATGTTATCTAAAGTCTCTGGTCCCAGCAACATCTTTGTCTTTTCAAATCCCAGTGTTGGGGATTGTCAAAAGAGAAATTACTTGGTGGAGACAGAAAATATCCTTAAATCTGGGTTTGCATTTTCCCTCCCTCTCTGGTTCAAAACAATCAGTCACCACAGATGCCTTGGACTTTGCCCGGGGAGTAGTTTCAGGAGGGATAAAAGTGCAAGGTATATGGAACACCAAAGACAGATGCAAGCACATAAGTATAAAAATAGATGCTTATCCTGATCAAGGCACTCAACTCTCTGATTCACCTTTGGTCCCCGGGACCTTTTCAAGTTGTTATAGAAAATACCACAGTTACGCGGATCATCAACAAGCAAGGGAGAACCAGGTCGTACTCTCTCTGCAGACTTGCCATGTTAGCTTGGGATATAGTTTCACAGCACAAGCCCACTCTACAGGTTTTAATAAAAGTGTTGGAAAAAAATCTCACTCTACAGGCATTCTACATTCTTTCAGAGCAAAACTGAATAGTAGGCAAGCTGAGTAGGACAAAGGCAGACCCTCACAAATGGAAACTAGATCAGGGGGGAGGTCTTCCAAGATTTAATCTATTTGTTAGGGAGTTCCTCATGTAGCCCTATTTGCCTCATCTCTGAACAATCAGCTGGCAAGATTCTGCTCCAGGACTCCATGCAAGATGGCCTGGAAAACAGATGACTGTTCTTTATTTTTCCTTTGACAGGAATGTTCCTGCATGTCATTCTGCCCTTTTCACTGATTCCCAGGGTACTTCTGAAGATTACTCCCCAGAGACCATTGTGAAGACTGCCTTCTGGCCCAGGCAACAGTGTTTTTACCTTCTTTTGGAATTGGCCAGGCAAATTACCATAAATTTCCTTACAGATTGGATTTACTCATACAAGATCAGGAGTGTTTAGTACATCCTGACCCAAAGGACTGCAACTGACTGATCCCCCATTTTCGGAGCAGTCATGTCAAAAAGTTTTTGAAAGAAGTTTTATATATGAAGCTTCCCAGAAAGCCATTGGCCCCTCCTTAGGAACTTAATTGTGGGTTAGAGATGCTAACACTTGCTCCATATAATCCAGCTGATGTGGATTACATGAAGTTCTTAACATGGAAAACAGTTTTGCTGATTGCTCTGACCTCTGTAGGAAAAATATCTGAGTTTTAAGCTCTTATGGTGGGTCAATCTTATCTCATCTTGTATGCAGATAGGGTGTTTTTTTTAAAAACAATTCTTCCTTTATGCCTAAAGTGTGTGTCAAAGTTTACCTTATGCCAATCTATCCATCACTGTTTCTTTCCAGAACCCAAAATGAGGGAGCTCAGTTGTTCATTTCTTGTGAAGGTAAGAGGAAGGGACAATCTGTGTCAAAGCTAAGACTGAGATATTTTTGCCAGAATAAATCCTACATAAACACAGTTCTTCAGTTTATATTTTATATTTTTTTAGGTAACTACAGAAGTAGACCGCTGTACAGGCATCTCAGGAGGAGCTGTAAGATCAGGTTTCACTTAAATGTAGTTTGTTAGACATAAATACAGCATTCTCTTTGGTTCTATATTACCAAGTCGACAGGGTAAAACAGCGAATGCCCTAACGTTGACACATATTACACAAAATGTAAATATCTAGAACATGCACCCCCCACTTAAATATATACCAACTTTGAGATTGCACTACAGTGGAAGAAATGGCAAATTCCTTACAATGGCCAAGGGAAAAAAATCACTGTTCTGGCCATTTGAGATTTAGGCATTTAGGCATTTCATGTAATATGTGTCGACGCAAGGGCATTTGCTCTTCTGCCCTGTCGACATGCTAATATAGACCCTTTTCTTTGCATAAGCCTAGAAATGCAGCCATATTAAAGAATGCCTATATCTTCATTTTACATGCAGTTTCGATAGAAAGGAATGTTTCAGTGAACAATACAAATTAGCTCAGAGAAAAAAACCTTCAGTCTGAAGTACTGATAAAAATGAAATGTGTTAATAGAATGTGCTACCAAACAGAACTTGTTTAGATGGTACAAGGCTTGGGAACTAATGTTAGAGGTGTGCAGAACTTGTAAGAAATTTATAGGGCTTTAGTATTATGAGAGAGACTTTCCAGACAGAAATCAGTTCAGTTTGGAGAAGACAGCAGTTTTTGCAATTCAGTCCAGATTGTTACTGAAGTGTGTTCTGAAGTACTAAAGTTAATGTTTGTACAGTCAGGTCAGATGTCTGGTATTTCAGAATGTACAGTAAACCATACAATTTTTTGTATTAATTCTGCCGTTGCAGAGAAAAGGAACCATTCTGAGTTCAGAGTTACTATGGACAATTTGTTTCAGTTTGCACTGTTATACGTGACATACAGTGTGTGCAACTTTTTATTCTGAAAAGTGCAAGATTTGGCAAATAAAAAGAGAAAAGGAGATATCTGACAATTGTTTAACGCAGCTTTGGGTACTTAAAGGATAAAAGCATTAATTTACAGTCAGTCCAGTTCAGTCCAGCTAGTAGACAAGACTATTTCGAAGTGGTTGTCTCAGGTTATTCCCACCATAACAAAACTATTCCATGTAGGGTCAAGGCTTCATTTTTGGCTTTTTGGTAAGAGATGGACTGTGAAAGTACTTTAGAAGCAGCAACCTGGTCCTCTGTGCATACTTTTACAAAGCATTACAAACTAGATTCCTTCTCTAGGTCTAGGATATGCTTTGCTAGAACCATTCTTGATGGGGTTTCTGGATGCTTCCCCTTCCACTTCCTAGTTCTTTTAAGCTTTGTTAATCTATCTATATAGCTAAGGATACTGCAACAGTGATCATTCAAACATCTACAGTTTTGGTAAGTTTATTTACATAACTGTACTGTGTTCATCATTATGATCACTGCTAAAGTAGACACTCTCCCACACCCCTTGTTTTTGTGTTTTTTTACTTTAGGGTGTGGACTTTAATTTTTTCCCCTAGCAATGCCTTCTCAGAGCTTAGCCTCCCTCTCTCAGTTGGCATGAAAACTGTGAAGGGCTTTGCACTCAAACCTGACTTTTAGTCAGCTGAGCTTGAGATGACTAATAGTTTGGGTGCATGGAAGGTGCACTGATGCTTTGGAAGCTGGCCAACTGTTATGCTTCTCTGCAGGCTATAACCCATATAGCTAAGGCTACTGCAGCAGTGATCATTCAAACATCTACTGGTATGGTAAGGTACTTAAACAACTGTCCTTTCTAATGTCTTGTGATGTTTATTATACCTTCCAGGGTTTTAGTCAAGGTTGTTCCTTTTACCAAAGAAAGGAAATCAGTGTAGACCCATACTATTATCTCACAAATTTGCATAAGTTCATAATAAACAAAGTTCAAAACTCTGACTCTGCACAGCAGGTTTTCTTGCCTATCATGCAACAAGATGCCTTTTAAGTAACTCTGGGCATACATAATTCCCATCTTCATTCCAGTGTTAAGAATCTCAGGAATTTTGAGATTCACTGTTTTGTCTTTGTCATTTATATTGTCCAAATCACATTCAAAAAATGCTGAGCTGTAGTTTTTACATGCATGAAGCTAAAGAGTTCAGATTAACCTTCTCTAGATGACTTCTAATTCTTGCACAGTTCCAACTGACATTATATTGTGCTTTCGGCATACTTCTTGTGTATTCAGGACTTGGGTATAGTCACAAACTGCTGTGGAGATTGCACTGTGCTGGGAAAAAGGGCAAAGTTCATCCTGGTGGGCCAAGTGGTTAGTTTCCCTGTTAAAAGTATCAGCAGGTTTTGGATTTCAGGTAAGTGTAAGTTCAATAAATGGTAGAGGAGCCCTATGTATACATTAAATTACACTAAGGGATCTCACTTCATTGTACAAATACAGGGAAAATGGTCCAAATATGAAAAAGCATGCAATTACAAATGACATGTTGACTATTGTCCTGCCAGTGGTGTCCTGGATATTTCTCTAACAAGAAATTTTGTGGATTGTAACAGATAACACTGTAGTAAAGTGGTATATAGAAAAACAATATTTTACTATTCCAAGACAGGTAGCTGCAGTATACAATTCACCTTCATTTTATGCTGGTTTTATTAAAGGGATTTTACAGTCTACCAGCACTGAGTATCGTTTTTTATTCAAGGTTTCCATTGGCCATTGGTGTACTGCAGCAACCTGTCGTGGACTATTTGTTTTTACTTGGTTTGTGGTGATTCTACTACTTAAGATTTCACTGTTATCATTATACAGGTTGGCAGTGATAGTTTCAGCCCAGCAAGTCAGTTCACACGTAGAAGTATGAGAATGCACATAGCTTTCTTCCTCTTTTTCTTTCGGCTGCTCCCATTAGGGGTCACCACAGCAGATCATCTGTTTCCATTTCTTCCTGTCCTCTACATCTTGCTCTGTCACACCAAACACTTGCAAGTCCTCTCTCACCAATTCCATAATCCTTATCTTAGGCAATCATCTTTTCCTCTTACCTGGCAGCCCCATCCTTAGCATCCTTCTCCCAATATACCCAGCATCCGTCCTCAGCACATGTCCAAACCAATGCAGTCTCGCCTCTCTGGCTTTGTCTCCAAACCATCCAATATGAGCTAACCATCTAATGTACTCATTTCTAATCCTGTCCATCTTTGCCGTACCCAATGCAAATCTTAACATCTTTAACTCTGCCACCACCAGCTCTGACTCCTGTCTTTTGTCAGTGCTTCCATCTCCAACCCATTTAACATACCTGGTCTCACTACCATCTTGTAGACCTTCCTTTTCACTCTTACTGGTACTCATCTGTCACAAATCACTCCTGACACTCTTCAATACCCACTCCACCCTGCCAGCACTCTCTCTTCACCTCTCTTCCACACTCACCATTACTCTGAACTGTTTATCCCAAGTATTTAAACTCATCCACCTTTGCCAGCTCTACTCCCGGCATCCTCATCATTCCTACCTCTCTTTCACACACATACATTCTGTCTTAGTTCTGCTGACTCATTCCTCTCCTCTCTAGAGCATATCTCCACCTCTCCAGGGTCTCCTTAACCTGTTCCGTACTCACACTACAGATCACAATGTCATCCACAAACATCATAGTCCACGGAGACTCCTGTCTCATCTATCAATATGTCCATCACCATTACAAATAAGAAAAGTTTCAGAGCTGATCCTTGATGTAATCCCACCTCCACCTTGAATGCATCCATCACTCTTACCACAGACCTCACCACTGTCACACTGCCCTCGTACATATCCTGTACCACTCTTACATACATCTATGCCACTCCCACCTTCCTCATACAATACTATAACTCCTGTCTAGGCACCAAGTCATATGCTTTCTCTAAGTCCACAAAGACATAATGCATCTCCTTCTGACCTTCTCTGTACTTCTCCATCAATACCTTCAGAGCAAACATTGCATCTGTAGTGCTGTTTCCTGGCATTAGACCGTACTGCTGCTCACTAATCATCACCTCACTTAACCTCGCTCCCACTACTCTTTCTCATAACTTCATGCTGTGGCTGCTCAGTTTTATTCCTCTGTAGTTACTACAGCTCTGCAAATCACGCTTATTCTTAAAAATTGGTACCAGTACACTTCTTCTCTACTTCTCAGGCATCTTCTCACTTTCAAAGATTTTGTTAAGCAATCTGGTTAAAAACTCCACTTCCATCTCTTCTAAACACCTCCATGCTTCCACAGGTATGTCATCTAGACCAACAGTCTTTACATTCTTCATCCTCTTCATAGCTGTTCTTACTTCCTCCTTGCTAATCCATTGCACTTCCTGATTCACTATCCCCACATCACCCAACCCTCTCTCTCTGTCTCTCTCTCTTCATTCATCAGCCCCTCAAAGTACTGTCCCCATCTGTTCAACACACTCTCCTTGCTTGTATGTTTCCCTCATTATCCTTTATCACCCTAACCTGCTACACATGTTTTCCAGCTCAGTCACTCTGTCTAGCCAGTCAGTACAGGTCCTTTTCTCCTTAGTCTCCAGCCTTTCATACAACTCACCATATGCCTAATCCTTAGATTTGCCACCTCTGTCTTCACCATACCCCTCGTCTTCTTGTACTCCTGTCTACTTCCTTCATCTCTCTGACAGTCCCACATTTTTGCCAACCTCTTCCTCTGTATACTCTCCTGTATTTCTTCATTCCATCAGCAAGTCTCCTTGTCCTCCTCCCTCTGTCCAGATGTCATACCAAGCACGTTACCACCTCTGCTGTAGCGGCCCAGGTATCTAGTAACTCTTCACTGCCACCCAGTGCCTGTCCTAACTCTTCCCTGAACGCCACCTTACAGTCATCTTTTTTCAACTTTCACCATTTGATCCTTGGCACTGCCCTCATTCTCCTCCTCTGCTTCTTGATTGCCAATGTCATCCTACAGATCACCATCCTATACCGCCTAACTATGGTTTCCCCTTTCACCTCTTTGCAGTTTCCAATCTCCTTCAGACTGGCCTTCCTGCAGAGGATGTAATCCACCTCTGTGCATCTTCTCCACTCTTATATGTCCCCCTATGCTCCTCCCTCATCTTAAAATACATATTCACCACAGCCATGTCCATCCTTTACACAAAATCCGCCACCATCTGACCTTCTGCATTCATCTCCTTAACACCATACCTACCCATCACCTCCTCATCTCCTCTGTTCCCTTCACCAACATACCCATTTAAATCTGCTCCAATCAACAGTCTCTCACCCTTCGGTACACTCTCCACCACTTCATCCAAGTTGCTCCAAAATTTTTCTTTCTCATCTATCACACACCCAACTTGTAGAACATATGCACTAACAACATTCATCATCCCACCATCAATTTCCAGCTTCATAAACATCATTCTATCAGAGACTGTTTTCACCTCCAAAACACTCTTGACATACTGTTCCTTCAGGATAACCTCTACCCCATTTCTCCTCCCATACACACCATGGTAGAACAATTTGAACCTGCCTCTGATACACCTGGCCTTACTCCCCTTCCATCTGATCTCTTGCAAGCACAATATATCAACCTTCCTTCTCTCTACCATATCAGCTAGCTGTCTCACTTTACCAGTTATACTGCCAACATTCAAAGTTCCTATCCTCACTTCCACAATCCTAACCTTCCTCCTCTCTGCCTTTCCCTCTTCTTCTCCTTCGGCCAACAGTAGCCCAATTTCCATCAGCACCCTGTTGGCTAACAGCACTGATGGCAGTCATTGTTAACCCAGGCGTCAACTGATCTGGTATGGAAATCTGTATTGTTGTCTGCATATTTGATCTGGTACAAATTTTATACAGGATGGCCTTCCTGACGTAACACTCCCCATTTATCCAGGCTTGGGACCAGCATGAAGAAATACACTGGCTTCTGCATCACCATCCCCAGCGGCTAGGTATTGAGAATGCACATACCAAGCCAGAAAAAACAGGTTAGTGGACACTGAACAGAAAAGTGTCCATTTCTCATGAGTGGACTCTGAAAAGAATGGTGTTCCATGATAGCAAAATAGTAAGCCTGTCAAGTGATCTGTTTCCAACGCATGTAAGCAAACATCTTCCAATGTTTTGCTCAAGAATATCACATCATTTGGTGAGGGCAGCCAACACTATTTTATTTACTTGGAACAAAGATATCTTGTATACCTTCTCAACCTTTGTGGAATCAAAAGATCAGCTTTCTGTATTTAAAGCAGCAGAGGCTAATTAATCCCCTTACATTCTGGAATCATTGATGCCAGGAAATCGTTTAGTTCCTGAAATATTTTTAATCATGATATGAAAACATATCACATATGATTTCTATTATCTCCACATCAGTATTAGTTAGAATAGTAAAACAGTAAAGTTTCTCCTTAGATTTTAACCAACATGGAAGTTTGCATATCAAAAGTGTGGCTGGTAATGCTGCTTTTGTATTAAAGAATGTTATTTTTGGTAAAATGACTAGAATTATGCCTTATCTCTAATCATACATTCTATACCAATGGTGTCAGCAGCAAAGTTGTTCATCTGTTTGAAAGCTGTCTAATGACTTTATTGGATATGTGGAGTCTGTTTTAAGTAGGCTAAGGTGGTTTCGGAGTTTCTGTATGTTTTATGCATGCATTTTTAGTTTAGCTTGTAGCACGTAGCTTAAATATGGCAGGTTTTAATGGTTTTTAGTAAGACTGTTAACATTCAAGGATGTATTTACATTTTTGGTAACATGCCAAGGATGCACATAAACTCTTGTTGATATACCAAGAGTGTAGGAAAACAAAAAAGGTCTATGTAGTGCAATAAATATATGTTTTTGTCATATCTTTTACCTGGAAACTGCTATTCAGATGTATATTGTGTGTGTGTGTGTGTGTGTGTGTGTGTGTGTGTGTGTGTGTGTAAGAATTGCATAATAAAACACTTCTTGGATGTGTCTGGTTCTAACATATTGTAAGATGATGACACTGTCCTGTCAACATCATTCTTGTGTTTGACATTGTGAAGCTGATTTGGTCACATTTGTACTGGAAAATTTTCCGATGAAGTAAAATGTAATGTCATACTCCTCACATGTTAGTCTAATAACACAGGTTCTTTGTTTCCCTACTGCTAAAAATGTTACTGGGGAAGTTTATCAGCTGCTGTTTTACCTTATTATTTTCCTCATGGTGCAGAAGTTGCTTGTCAAAAGCCACCCCCTCTCACCCAGTATTCCTACAAGACCATCTCAAAGCAGGTTATTGCTGAGGCAATCAAGTTCATTAAAATGAATTACTGCATTTAAAAAAAAATAAGCTTCTAAATCTTATTTGCTAATAACTACTCAGGAAAGGACTCCACACACTGCACTTATTTTGTGTAGAAGGAAATATTTGCCTTAATTTTTGTTTCAGTTTGCATTTTCAGTTTGCATTGTATGTGTCTGCATGGCTGCATGTAATCACAAGAGGCTGTCAGAGTTCACAACTGTCTCTTAACATTATGTGGACAGTTTTGTACATCTGCTTTATCCAGCTGAGAGTTGAAGGGAAGCTGCAGCTTATCTCAGTGCTTAATATGTGCAAGGAAAGAAATTATCCCTGCATAGGATGCCAGTCTATTGCAGGATGCATACAGTCACTCACAGACAAGTACAGGCAGTTAGAAGGATCACAGTTTTACCTACAGCTTGTCTTTAGGATGTGGCAGGACACAAAACCACCCAGCAGGAACCAGATGGACACAGGGAAGACATGAAAACTCCATACAGAAGGCAGAGTAACTTAAAGCCAAACTAGTTACCCTATGAGGCAGGAACACTGACAGCCATACCACTTATCACTCCTGTTCTTTTGCCTTCAGTTGCCCTATGTGTTGCTGTTCAAATGAACCACAAAATAACTTTTTTCAGTAAAAAAGATTAGAGTAATAGAATTATGGTTTATTTATAAGTTTGTGGTGTAGCACAACCATCTGCAAAGCTGTTATTTTGAATAGCATTTTGAATGAAACACAGACTTTTAAAACAGCTTTTAAGTTAATTTTTTTGTCAGGGGTTCTGTGTTATCACTACACATCAGGAAAGAGGAGGATGCTTCTCCTTGCAGGGACCTACATCAGTTAATGTTATTGTACTATTGGTCATCACAGAAATAAACAACTCCTGTAATATTAAGAGTTTCTATTGGAATGGGACCATTTGGGTACTGTGGGGGAGTGCAGGTATGGTGAAAAGGTTTGTAAAGCAGGCAGAGAAGAAGAAGAAAAGATAAAGTATGAACCTCAGTGTTTCCATGTAATTTTTATGTTGTGAATAAACTGTTACTAATGTAGCTTTCAGCACTGTGTGCTCACTCAAGGGGACATTCACATGTCCTGTAAAAAAAAAAAAAATCATAATGTTACCCATCTACTTGAGAGTACAGTGGTTAAGTATGTTTGCCTTGTTTCATCCAGGTGCTGCCCTAGTCAAGGGAATCAAACTATGACGTTAGCACAGCTTGAACTCCTTTTAAAACAAAAGGTACGTATTTATCAATTCTACTATAGTGCTGCCTGTACTGCTTGCAGTTTGCTAAAATTTATATCGATACTGATAGATATCCTGTGAACATCAGTTCTGCAATACTTTCTTATCATTGCTTTTTAGTTTTAAAAGTTTTTTTTATATTTAAAAGTTCTAGTTTAGGGACAGGAATTAAACATAATTTCTATTGCAGTCTTTGACCCCAAAGGGATTAATGGTATCGGTGTGTGAATAGTTTAGATTTTTTAATTCATAGTGTGTATGCTTACATTGTTTTCTTGCGTTTTGTTCTTATTTTATTTAACATTGTTTTACTCTTTTGCCAGTTTCAGCCAAAGAGTTCTATCCAGTGCTCTGAAATGGCTGAATTATTTACGCTTCCAATTATCTCTAAAAAAAAACATTTACTGAAACTGATAACTGAGATCAAAAACACTTCTTCCATGGAGCCTGACAGTATGCCTGATTGCTTAATATATAATGTTTTTTCTTTTGTTTTGTTTTTTAAACACTTTTATTGAATTATCACTTGTGACATAGGCACATTTATATAAAAGTAATCAAACTATTAACAAGCTAAAATTAACAAACATTATGCTTCACATATATTACTATATGTCATATAACCTAAACAACATTACATAAATCATTCAATTCCTGCCCTCTTTTTTAAACAAGAAACATCTTTATTAAACCATCACTTAAGGCATAAGCAATTATACATTTATATAAATGAAAACAAGCCACATTGAAACAATCCTAGTTGCAAGCATTTTATATCACAATCCATGCTGACACACTTCCATTTGCAAACATTATACATCATTTATAATCTACCCAGTAGTTTTCAGTGAAACAGTAGATAGCTCATTTACATCCTGCCTTCTTTTAAACCTCATTCATCTCCTGTGTGTATTGTTGACACAATTCCCATTTTTTCGTATGTAGTTTGCTCCTACCTTTTTCTAAGTTTCCCATTTCCAGTTTTCATCTCTGTTACTGTATTCACTACTTCTAATATAGTTGGTTTAAATTTTGATTTCCATTTTCTAGTCATTGCTTTTTTGGCAGCCACCATAATTAGAGACAGCAAGGCCTTACCATATCTAGGCAATTCCAATTCTGTATCATAGTATCCTAGCTCAGAAAAATCATCTCCCTCGTCACACCAATCTGTCCACCCAGCATCCCCAACGGTGCATCCTGCAGGGAATCCTTAAAGTCCACCAACTCACTACACTCCCAGAAAATATGTTCCCAATTACCTTTTTCTTCCCTGTCACACCTCCAACATTTGCTGTCTACCTGAGGAAAAATTCTCCTGAGTCTTCTTGGGGTATAAAACTATCTATGTAAACATTTCCAATCAAAAATCCTAAATCTTCTAAATTTTGTTGCATATTTGGGAGACATGCGTATATCCTCCCATTGTTTCTTTGTGAATTGCTTATTCATTCTCGTTTGTCAATCCTTTGTAACCTCCTCTGGTTGCTTCTTATAGTTATCATGCAATATTTTATATGCTCTACTAATTATTCCTGTTTTAATGGCAGCTTCTATTCTAGATTCTACTTAAATGTCTACCAGTGTTGGTCTTTTGTTTAGGACCCCCCATTTCTTTCTATTTGCTTGTACTCTGATATCAATCCTTGATAAGGGAAGACCATCTCTAACCTGCAGTCCAAATAAATTCTTGGCTTCCTCCCATTCTATCATCTTTCCCTCTCTAGTTATTTGCCCCTAGTACCTTGGTTCCTTTGCCACTTTTCTCCAATAAATTCTAACCCCCTCTTGCCTATTGTCTATATCCCAAATTAGAGTCATCCCAATCTGCAGAATTTCCTTTCTCCATTTCCTTCTTGGCTTAGTTCTTAGAATACTTTCAGCTATTTTGTAGATATAATAGTCTGTATGTTTATTGTTGTTCTCCTTAAAGGCGTGCATCCAAAACCCCAGTCTCTCCTTGTTTCGTGAGCTTCCCCCCTGTTTCAACATCATCCCTTCCCACTTTGAATTATAGTTTTCTGCATGTGTTATGTATAGGAGCCTTAACTGTGTAGCTCTGAACTTCAATACCCCTTCAAATTGGGTAATCTCAATCCACCCTGTTCTATTGAAAGCATCAATTTATCCCAGTTGAGTTTTTCCATCTTCCCCTCCCAGATAATCTTTTTCAATTTTTTTATTAATTGCTATCCACAACTTCTCTTCTGGTTGACAAAATTATGCCTGACCTGTGTATAAGACTAAAGGGACTAAAAACATTGACTGTTGGTATTTTACTATCCATATCCATATAACAAAGCTTCAATTTTCATAGTTTTTGTATTATCTTTTGTTTAGTTTCTTCCCACATATCCTTAGCCACCACACCAGAATCATTTTTAATCCATACCCCTAAATACTTCATTTTATTATGTTCCCATAAATAAGCATATTGCTGAACCAATTTGTGTGGGTAGATAATTTACATCTGTTGCCTTTGTTTTAGCTTCATTAATTTTGTATCCTGAAAAGATCTGAAACTCTTGAAACACAGTGATGATAGTACCAAGTTTCAAAACCACAACCGAAGTTACACCAAAACCAGTTTATTCGATAAAGATTTCGGGTCTACACCCTTCATCAGTATAGTTTTACAACAGTAGTAACACATTTAAATAGGAGAATCAATTAAACAAATGCTTCAGCCCAACCCACTCATTCAACAACCTAAAATTATTTAAAAGGGCTACCCCATGCACACAAGAAAAAGGTTTTATATGTACATACAAAAATTTGTAAAACTTGATTTCACTTATAAATATATCTTAAAATAACTTTAAAATATAACATACATACACATACATGCATAATTATATTACAGTGTACATATATCTACACCCATAGAATATTATTGTTATTATTATTATAATAAATATTTAACACCATCTCATATAGCTAACGCTTCATAATTTTTCTCTTTGCTTTTTCACTAATAGAAGTTTTAGGTTTACAGCATTATTCAAACCTGGACTCATATCTGCTTGAAGCCTAATTATCCATTCCAATTCCTTTAGTTCAAGGAGATTATTTGTCTCCTTTTCTAATACTTATATTAACCGTTGCCAATACCCTAAATTTAAACATATGGTTACTTCTTTCTTCCATAATATGCTTACTTAAAGCATTAGTTTGTATCTTTCTTCTAATGTCTGACTTGTGTTCTATTATCCTTTCTTTAAGTTTTCTGGTAGTTTTGCCTACATAAAATGAAGTGCAGGCTAAACACGATGCTAAATTCACAATTTTTTCTGCATTACATGTTGTCAGTGTATTCACTTTATAGATCTGTCCATCATTAGGATGTTCAAAGTAATCTCTACCTTCAAATAAATCACTACAGCATGAACAATTATAGCATTTCCTTGTGCCCACCTCTTTTTGAGTTATAAGCTTATTCTTGAAATCTTTATAACAAAGTTTTTGTTTTAAAGTTTCAGCACTTCTATATGCCAAGCAAGGTTTACTTCCCACTATAGATTGAATTTCAGGCATAGCTACCAATATAGGCCAATTCTTTCTTAATATGGCATTCACATTATATGTGTTGAGATTATAAGTAGTTATATACCTAACAGATTCCTTACCTTTATGCACTTTATCCTTTTCGGGTATTATACCTCCTAACATTATAGGTTTATAATGTCCTATTCTTTCTAGTTTAACTTTATTTAACTCTAGCTCAATAAGCTCTATAGGGTAACCACTTGCTTGGAATTCTTGAACTATGCTATCAGCTTGCTCAATAAAATTAACATCATCTGTGTTTAACTTACATAATCTAATGAATTGTGATTTCATTATACCTTTAAAAATATGAGGTGCATGCATACTGTTCTTAGTTATGTATCTTAAGGAATCAACTTCTTTCCTATATACCTTAGATATTAATTTGTTATTACTTATTGAAAGTGTCACATCTAGGAAGTTAATACACTCCTTAGATGCTTCTACTTTAAATCTCAAAAAGTCAGTCGAACTGTTTAAATAATGCATATATTCCTCAAGTTCTGTTAATGAACCTTTCAATAACAGAAAACAATCATCGACAAATCTTTTATAAAAGACTACTAGTCGATTTAAAGGGTTGTCATTATGTATTAGTATTTCTTTCTCCCATTCATATAATACTAAATTGGCATAAGTATTTGCCACTGATGTACCCATCGCAACACCTTTAAGCTGTAGAAATAGTTTCTGATCAAAAATGAATACATTATGCATCAGTACTACTTCTAAAAGTGTACATAAAGTTTCTGTTTCCCTACTATGCATTTTTATTTCATTATTTAAAAAGTTCCTTATTGCATTAATCCCGTAATCATTGGGAATAACTGTGAATAGGGATGTAATGTCTAAGGTAACCATAATACAGTTGTCCACATTATTTTCTAGCTGCCATTTATACAGGCATTCCAGAAAATCATCAGTATTTTTTAACACTGTATTACAAGTTTTTAAATACTTTCCTAGCATATTCTGTAAGTATTTAGAAATGGGTTCTGTTATCCATCCACCACCTGAGACTATAGGCCTCAGGGGTGGATTTAACAGATCTTTATGTATTTTAGGGTTACCATAAATTTGGGGTATTCTAGGGCATGAAACAGTCAAATAATTAAACAAGTCCAAACTAATGTCATTTGTTAATTGTAAGTCATATATTATCATATTAACTTCAGCTATAACTTTCTGCACTTGAACATAAGGTATTTCTTTAAAAGTTTCCAAATCATTCAAAATCTCATAGAATTTTCTATAATAATATTCTCTTTGCATTATCACACTTGCACCACCTTTATCTGCTTGTTTTATCACAATAGCATCATTGTTCATTAATTCATTCATAGCCAAGTTTTCCTGATATGTGATATTGTACACTTTCTTCTTACAAACTCTACTTTTATAGTAATTTCTTATGTCACACTCAACCACATTCGAAAAGGCAAGCAGAATCGGGCATAACAAGGGCATAAATAAACTTGATCTTTTAAAAACAGGCTTATAGTCATTTTCATTTTTAAAAATCAATTTCAGTGCAATACTACGTACAAACATTTTTAAGTCCATCAATGCTTGCACTACATTGTCCCTCTTATTTGGAATAAACTTTAGCCCTTTACTTAGTAGTGAGCTTTGTGCTTCTGTTAATTTAATGTTTGTTAAATTTAAAGTACCTTTGATTACTTTAGTTAGCGTTTGCTCGGTTTGTCCTGAACCAGTGGACTGCTGATCTTCCGTTTTCCACTCGTATTCGGTAAATGCTGCTGTTGGAATAAAAAAGGAGTCTCCTTATGTATTGAAGGTGAAACAACCTTCTCTGGAAGTTTCAACGAAAAGGGTGAAAGCAAAGTAATTTCTTTTTGAATTAGTTTCTTTTTGCCTGTTATTAATTCCGGCACCATGTTGGTTTTCATTCTAGGGCGTACTGCATCATTCTTACTAGCGTCATCATCGTCGACATGCACATTTTGTCTTCTTTCTGCTTCAACAGTTCTTAAAGAAACAGGTGCACTAATCCTACTAGGAATAGAAACTGCAGTAGTTTGCGTTGAATCTCTCGATGTCACATTAGTGGATTCAAGTGTCCAGTTGATCTAATGTACTGGATTTTTTATTATTTTGCACATTAGATTGCATCTTCTTATTATTAACAACACCCTTAGGTGCATCTCTTGGCCAGGAAAAGATTCGATTATGTTTAAAATCGAACATATCTCTTTGTAGTTTAGTTCTTTTCCTTTGCTGCAATTTCAGGTCTAGTGTTTGTATACGCGTTAAGAAATCTTGATAAAGTTCTATTAGCTCATTAAAGCAAGACATAGATGTTATCCTTTGTTCTAATACATCTATTTCTTCTAATAGTGCATTCTCTATAGGCTCAAAGAAGGTGTTCATTAAAGCCATATAGTCTGCACTTAATTTTAAATTAAGCTTTTGCCATTGCATTAACAAGTCACTATAAGTCTTACCATACGATGGCATTTTCAAGATTCTTAAACCTCTTGGCACAATACCCAGTTCAATATATGCTTGAAAACTGAGCCTCTGCCATTGCATGTGCTTGTAGCTTTGCACTTTCTTTTCCAAAATGCCAAGCTGTTCTTTAAATTCTGAAGTTTCATTGTTCATCGTAACTTGTTCAGAAACAGGCTCAAATACTAATTTAAGTAAAGGATTCTCTTGAAGTTTTAGCAGTTTCTTAATGGAATTGTTAGATACATCCTTAGCTACTTCCATATTCACTTAAGGCCAAAGGGAAGTGACAAATGGAAAGATTATATATAGTCAGCTAAATGGTAGTAATTCCACACCACCAAACACCACCATCCACCACACACGATCCTCCTTAGGCTGAAGCTTCTCCTTTTCTAGCAGGTGTTGGTATTAAACATCGCAATAACGAAATCTTGAAACACAGTGATGATAGTACCAAGTTTCAAAACCACAACCGAAGTTACACCAAAACCAGTTTATTCGATAAAGCTTTCGGGTCTACACCCTTCATCAGTATAGTTTTACAACAGTAATAACACATTTAAATAGGAGAATCAATTAAACAAATGCTTCAGCCCAACCCACTCATTCATCATTCATTCATTCACCCATCATCCCTTCCCACTTTGAATTATAGTTTTCTGCATGTGTTATGTATAGGAGCCTTAACTGTGTAGCTCTGAACTTCAATCCCCCTTCAAATTGGGTAATCTCAATCCACCCTGTTCTACTGAAAGCATCAATTTATCCCAGTTGAGTTTTTCCATCTTCCCCTCCCAGATAATCTTTTTCAATTTTTTTATTAATTGCTATCCACAACTTCTCTTCTGGTTGACAAAATTATGCCTGACCTGTGTATAAGACTAAAGGGACTAAAAACATTGACTGTTGGTGTTTTACTATCAATATCCATATAACAAAGCTTCAGTTTTCATAGTTTTTGTATTATATTTTGTTTAGTTTCTTCCCACATATCCTTAGCCACCACACCAGAATCATTTTTAATCCATACCCCTAAATACTTCATTTTATTATGTTCCCATAAATAAGCATATTGCTGAACCAATTTGTGTGGGTAGATAATTTACATCTGTTGCCTTTGTTTTAGCTTCATTAATTTTGTATCCTGAAAAGATCTGAAACTCTCTCAAAATGTTTCACAACACTGTAATGTCTCTTTCTAGTTTTGTCAGGTATAAAATAATATCTGCAAATAGAGCCAGCTTTTCTTGACTACCATACCAATTATATCCTTGAATTTCTGAGTCCCTTATTTTCTTTGCCAATGGTTCTAAATATAATGCAAATAAAGGAGAAAGAGGACAGTTCTGCTTGCTTAACAGATAATGTTAAACATGCTCTTACAGACGGACTCCTTAAACTGTTTTATTAACTGTAGCTACTAGTTCTGTCCCTGACGAGTGTTGCTCTGCAGTAGTGCTGCCCCTTCATGAGGGTGACCTTAACAACTACACCTGTGTGCTGGCCTTTGGATAAGATTGCTTTCCTTCAGATGAGAAATTAAACTGAGGCCCCATCTTCTTGAGTTGGTGGTTGTTCAGGTGAATATAAAAGATCCAGTGGCACTTAGATACAAAAATAACTCTTATTTGCAAAATATTAACATATTTACAAATATATAGATGTACAAATCCGTTTACACATTCATGCTAAATTTTCATCCCTATTAGACCCCTTTTCCTTTTTCCTTAACCACTATCTGATTTTACTTAATACAGTTATTAAAATCCATTTACCATTAAACATAATATCTGATGTTGTCTTTTTCATTTGTTCCTCAATGATTGGGTCTTGGATCTGACCTTGGATCCTACTCTACCACATTTACAAGACTCGGATCCAACTCTTGAGCTCCTCCTTCTTCCCATAATGCCAAAGTCAACCTACTGTACCCTTTATCTGATATGCCGCTATATTTCTATAGAGGCTAATTCATTTCAAAGAGCTTTTTGGGTATTTTATGTTACTGTAAGTCAAATATTTTTGTCTCAAGAACTTTCTATCTTACTGTCTTAATTTTCCATCCAGCTACCTCCCCTATAGCTATTGAATTTTTGAGTGTTTTACTTTGTGGTACCCTTCTTTAATCTATACCTTCTACCTCAGAAAGCTTTTGGTGCCATTGTTGGTCTTTTTTCCTACCCTTTCCTCCTTTCAACCCTTTAGAGCGTATTTTCTTTACCTATCATTGTTGGTTGTCAAAAACATTTTTTTCTGTCTTGCTTGTTAGTATAGTGGTGAAGTTTTGTATCATGGCTGGGAAACCAACAGGCTTCAAAAATGTACTTCCTGTGGGCATAAGATCCCTAACTGTGATGACTGAAATTAGAGATATAGACAGTAGGCAAGAAACACACACACACACACACACACACACACACACACACACACACACACACACACACACACACCTGGGAAAGGCTGGCACAGATTCACCAGATGTGTCCCCTCTCTCCAGATTATGGGGTAGCTGCCACCAGCCAAATACTTTAAGGCTGTTATAAGGGGTAACCAATTATACTGTGTCAAATTAATACTGATATGAATGGTAGAGTGTGTCCGAAGCAGAAACGCTTTTCGGAGTGGCCACAGTCACACTGAAATAAGCACAGGTACTCTCAACATATTAAAAGTATACACTAAAAGACCAGCCACAAAGAAAAGGTATAACAACATTTAATAATGGATAATAAAAATAGAAAACAGGAAAATACTTAATATTTAGTTACGTTAAACATCAGAGTTTTCAGTCACAGGAAATATAAAATAACATAGTTGGATAGAATCTCACATGCAGAAAAATAAATAATACTAAACTAATCTCACAGTATGTTTCCTAACTAAACTAAAGAGAAACTGTCCCTTGTTTAACTCATTTAATATCGCAAGGCAAGATGTACTGCTGAGATGCTGACTTCCACAAGGCAAGATGAGATACTCCACACACTGAATTGTACAGCTAAGAACTACTGAACAACTGAACTGTGATAACTGACATGGATCTTGTATATATCAGGTTCCAAAGAAAAACAAGAACAAACTGCTGCTGCTGTGCTGCTGCCAGAGTTCTATCCTTAAGCAGGTTATAGAATTACATGACATCTAGTCACCTGACTTTGGCACAGTTCACATTCAGAACTCTTAAGTTTTTTTTTTAGCATTTTTTTAACATAAGCAGCTTTTACCAATACATTTTTAATACAAGCATCTGTACAAATCAGTGTGACAGTCAAATGGCATAGGATTATTTACAAAACTTCAACCAGCCATGCTGTCATATGCCACACATGCACTGTCCTACTTCTCCTCGTACAATTGGCAATACCTCACATCTCTCCCCCACTTTGAAGACTCAAGCTCATTTTTCAGGTGACCTTGGAAAAATGTTGCTTGAGAGAAATGGGCTTGTCTGGGTACAGGAGGTCCACCCCAAGCCCCTTTAAACTTTTGGAATGCCTGCTTGCAGGCTGGAGTCCACATTATCTTATCTGGTCTGTTGGTCTGTGAAGGCAGCAGCTATTGTACTATAATTGGAAACAAACTTTCTATAGTACCTTGCTGTCCCCAAGACTGTCCTCAGCTGCTTTGATAACAGGGGCAGGCCATGCTGAATAGCTTCCACCTGGGCAGGTTCTGGCTTGATCTTACCACTTCCCACTCTATGTCCTTGGTAGGAGACCTCTGCCATACCCACCTGACACTTACTGGGTTTAATGGTCAGCCCTGCCCTTTGCAGTATTCCCAGAATCTCCCTTATATGCTGAGGCTTCATGTTATGTTAACACAGTACAATTTGTGCCCCTGCCTCCTGCCTAGCAGGTTTACCATGTAATTGACGTTATTGACTTTCCTTACCACTTTTCTGCTGTTGAGCTGCTGGTAGGTTCTCTTGATCCAAACCCATGTGCTTCCTAAGCCCTGTCCTGAGTGTCGCTCATCTTGTGTATTCAAATAAGACAATGAGCCTTGGGTGTTCGTTTAAGTTTATTGCATACATCAGGATGGATGACTGAAACATAAAACCTAAACAAACTAACTGACTGCTACACACAATCATGCTTTTACTCTGACTGTTCACTCAAAATGGCACACTTGCCTGCACGTGCTCAGTACTTATGTGCACATGACCATAGACTGGATTGGCTCTTAACGGTACAACACACACTCTCATCTACATCCTCCTTCTTCGACTATTATGTCATTCAAATGAAAATGACAATTAGATGAGTATGCAAAATATACAGACATATACAAACAGTAACTATCATGTCTAGGTTGCTGTGTATCTGGGGCTAGGTCTTGAGATACGACTGATCTCATAATGTAATAATCAGAACAGGGTTTAGCAACAGAGACTGTCACTGGGGAATGTTCTGCTTCAGGATTTTCAGGAATACTTTCAGGAAAAGGACTAGATGTTGAAATGTTCTCTGGGATAGGAACAATGGACAAATCATTCTGAGAATTATAGTCTCCATTACAGACAAGATGCTGTAATACTGACTCGGACACTGGTAATAAATGTTTCCGATTCCGCCTGAATTCCATACCTTGCAACTCGATGTACAATCTCGGTTCCTCACACAGCTGTCTCACAAGTTCTATTTGGTCAAATCCTTTTGCTGTATGCATCCTCACTATCTCTCCTTCTTTTAATGGATTCAGAGTCTTGCTGGTTTTGTCTCAACATAAGTTTCTGAGCAGGTGAACCAAGTAAATTGTTGCAAGGAATGTTTCTGAGATTAAGCAGATTAAGAAAAACACCAGTATTTATCTCATGTGGATTTTTCCAACAGCTGTTTTACACTTTCAACTGCATGTTCAGCCAAGCCATTAGATTGTGAGTATTCAGGACTACTAGTAACTTGAACAAAGCGGCACATTTCAGCAAATCTTTTGAACTGCTGACTTGTAAACTGTACATCATTGTCAGAAATTACTTAGTGTGGACTGCAATAAACAGAAAAATGTCTCTTCAACTTCGTAATGACAGTACTAGTAGTTAGGTCAGGAAGTAGGTCAATCTCAAACCAATTTGAATAAGAGTCTACTAACACCAAGTAATGTTGACCATTCCACTTGAAAATATCTGTAGCTACTGTCAAGCAAAGTAGTTCAGGAATCTGGCTTAACTGAAGTGGTTCTTTTGTTGATGCGGATTAGTACTATTACAAATAGAACAAGTTGAGATTTCCTTCTCTATATCTTTTGGCATAGAAAGTCAAAATACTAGTCCTTTCACCCTTCTTTTGGTAGAATCAGTTCCTGGGTGGCCATGATGCCAGATTTTAATATACTCTTGTTACAAGGATTTTGGAATAATCACTTTTGGACCTTTCATGATGATACCATCTTCCATAAAAATCTCGTCTCTGTAAGGAAAATACTGCTGCACATCTACTGATAAACAAGATTGCTTTGATGGCCATCATCAACTGATAAAGTGATTGAGCTTCTGGAGAATTGCATCTGAAGCTGTGTGAGTTCTAAGCTCATCAAGATGTGTGGAAGAAAAATTTTTCACTCCCATGACTTCAAAATTAGGTTTCTTATCTTCATGCTGTTCAGTGTTTTTTCTGGGCGATCAGGATAAAGTATCAGCAAGATAAAGAAGATTGCCTTTTGGTGTAAACAAAGTGGAAATTGTACTTTTGGAGTTTTACCATCATGCGTTGCAATCCCACAGGAGCTGTGTGCATTGGCTTTTTCAAAATAGTAACCAAAGGTTGGTGGTCAGTCTTGATTTGAAAAGATCGGCCATAAATATAATTGTGAAGGCTGCCAGCCTAGCTAGATAGAATTTTGTAAATAATTCTGTCATTGTAAATATTAATATGATATACAGGCTTGTTTCACACATGTAAAGAAAGCTGTGCTATGTGTTGAGCTTCAGAAATGTAACCATAGTGCATCCTACTGGAAGAAAGCTGATAAGAATTTTACAACTGTGTATGATCTCACGCTCGCAGATAGGTTGTCTGGGATAGGAAATTCTTTCTATTGTCCTCAGACATAGATAATTGCTAGGTTTCACATGTAAAGTGTCTTTTATTGCTGTAGCTTCCTGGCAGGTGCAGATCAAAAAGAAATGTTAAAATTTTGAGTTCTCTGAGCCTGGGAAACTTCAGCAGAAGTGTCAAGAATGATGTAATCTGAAATGACTCCTTATCAATTTAAGGGCTATCTCAGAAAGAAAGAATAGCATTTTGTATTTTATCTGAACCTGAACACATCAGCTCACCAGCACTTTGCCTTTGCTCTGTAAGTACTATTTAGAACAGTGATTTCTCTTAGAGATAGATAGAAATGTAGCCAGATTAGTCTAGCTGTTTTCTGTATTTATGTCAAACTGTCCTACAATTTTGTTATAAAATATTTCCTGTGATTTCTGAACTCTCTAATATCTTTGTGTTGAGTTAATAAGTATTGTCTTGTGTTTTTATTATTTATTATTAAATATATTTAAACCTTTTAACTGTGGCTGTTTTGTGTAGAGAGACTTTAAGCTCTCAGAGTACTTGCATGTATTTGGTGATACTGCATAGGCCACTCCTAAATAGCCTTCAAGTCTCAGTCATACTTACCAATTGGATAACAGTAACATTGCACAGTAACAGTAGCATTGCACAGTAGAATTGGAATCCTTTGGTAAAGGCCTTTGTAGTAGCTGGTAAGAATAGTTGGTGGCAGGTGGTACCACCGTATATTCTGGGCAGAAGGGGGCATAGCTGGAGAACCTGTGCCAGCCTTCTCCAGGAGTGTCTGTGTGTTTGTATACAAATCAGATCTCAATGTGTGTGTGTCAGCTACTTGGGCAGGGACATAAAGCACTGGTTGGACAGAGAGGGTACTTGAGGTTTTGGCTTGACTACTCGGCTGAGATCTGAACCCTATAGCTTTGCCAGTGGGGATCTTATTGGGGATCTGGAGAGGAGGGGAGAAACCAGCCCCAGACTGACTGTGAGCTCTGTGTGCTCTTAAGGGAAATTGTACTTTACTGTGTGTGTGCTTGTTATCCTCCAAATGTGGACGGTGGTGCAGATTGAGGCACCTTGATTAATGGGCCAGTGCACAGGAGTCACAATAATCATGGAATTTAAAACATGCAAACAATTGCCAAAAGCTCTTTTTCTATTTGAGAATACTGCATCTCAGTTTTGGTTAGAGTTCTAGATGCGTAGACTACTGGTCTGCCCTCTTGAAGAATGACTGCACCAAGACCAAACTTTGAAGCATCACAGGAAAGAGTTACTGGTTTGTGAACATCATAATATCTTAAGGTGGGTGGACTGGCAATTTTCTGTTTCAGGACATCGAATGCTCTTTGGTGGTGTTCTGATAAGGGCTAGGTTACATCTTTGTGTGTCAGCTCGCTTAACAATGCTGAAAGGTCACACAAATATAGAATGAACTTGCCCAAATAGATGACCATGCCACGAAAATGTTGTAAGCCTATGACAGTATCTGGAGCTGGCATCGCAAGATTTGCAGTTTGCTTGGAAGGATCTGGTTGTAAGCCTGAGCTGTAAATAAATCACCCACATAAGTAACTTCTTGCAGCCTGAATTTACATTTCTGAGGTTTCAGTTTAAGATTCACTTCACAAACATGTTCCAGAACTTTCCTAAGGTTTCTGTCATGTTCAACTTCACCATTGCTTCCTACAAGAATATCTTCTACTATTGTAGCACATGAATAGCTAGAAAATAATTGTTCCATCACACGTTGGAAGACTTCACTAGCAGAATTTATTCCAAATGGCATTCTCAAAAATCTGGACCTTCCAAGTGGTGCATTGAAAGTAGTTAACAATGAAGATTTTCGATCATGCAAAATTTGCCAAAGTGAACTTTTTGCATCTAATTCAGAAAAAACAGTGGTAGTTGCCATAAGGGCAGTAACCTCTTTAACTGTACGCATTGGATGATGAGGTCATTTTAGTGCTTTGTTCAAATCTCTTTGATCAGTACATATTCTAATACCATCTGAGCTTTTCTTATGAGCTACTACCATAGAGTATACCCATTCAGTTGTTAATTCTACTGGACAAATTACTCCTGGGTGCACCATTCTCTTTAGCTCAGCTTTGACTCTGCTCCGAATTGCTACTGGAACTTTCTGTGCTGGTTTGATGACTGGACTTACCTCATGGTCTAACTTCATGGACTACACAACTGGGAGTTTGCCTAACTTGTCTTCAGAAATATCAGCATAGTCAGAAAAAATAATTTATGTGAAATTCTCATTGTTTCACATGCTTATATGGTGGACGTCTTTATTAAATGAAAGCAGTCCCATTCTCAGACTGTCTTTGAGGCCTAATAATGACTGCACGTGTCTCTTGACTATGTAAAATTGCAAGTCATAGCTGTTCCCAGCAGAATAACATGAAAGCACTACTGAGCCATAAGTAGCAAGCTTTGCACACTTTGCCAGGTCACGTTTCTCACCACCTTTTACTGTAGCAAACATTTCTGCTGACATAATATTGCACTTTGAACCAGTATCAACTTTGAGCTCTACAGGTCTCTCATTAATCCGAACAGTATAAAATGTTTCATTCTTTGCCCACAGATCTACTGTGTTTACTGTTTCACCACACACAGACACCATCAACATAAAAAGTAGGATTGCAGCTCTCTAACTGATCAACTTACCTCTTTGAATGCTCTTTTTTAATAAAAGAATGTGCTCCTTTAGATTTACAGAGCCTTTTGAAATTATTCTGTTTTTACATGTGTGGCACTTCTGACCAAAAAGTAAGCACTTCTCTCGCTTGGGCTCATTGTTTCCACCACAGTTATATGACAATTAACAAAGTCTGGTACTGCAGCTAACTTTGTTGGTTTATAGTTGGTATTAGAGTTGGAAGTAGCCATGAACCCTTTCAATTTATACTTCTGTTTCATCTTAGTTTTATATACACTATCAGCATTCATACTGGAAGGCACTGCAAGTATGCTTTCCTCATTTGTAAGCATATTCATGTGCTTTACTGTGAGCTCGTATATCTGACAAATCTCTATGGCCTTGTTTAATGATAAATCACTGTCTTGAAGTAAAATCTTTCTCACTGCATCATCTTTAATACCACACACTCTCAGATCACCAAATCTGCATGCTTTTGCCTTATTTCTCAAGTCAGCTTTATATGCTGCAAAAGTTTCACCAGGCTTTTGATCTCTTGTGTAAAATATGTGACTTTCCTTTGTAATATTCATTTGGGGGATGAACATTTCTCTAAATTTACATTTTAAGCACACAGGGTCTTCCCGCATTTCAGCCTGTACCACAATATGGCAGTTCTCTCCCTCCCCTGCAAACACAGCAGGTGCAGACACAAATGAACGCTCCCTTTCAATGGCTTCTGAACCAGCTAGATTAAGCAGACTAAATCCATTTGTACATGCGTCTTTTTCAGAAAAAGCAGTCTGTATGAAAATATTGTACTCTTGCTCAAACACAGTACAATTTTCTACAACATTATTATCAAACGCAAGTGGACCAGGTCTGCAAAATCCTTCTGCCATGTCAACAAATTGCTTTTAGACACAGTACACACTTTGTCCTTGTAATTAGATGAGGTACTTAAAAAATATTCAACTGCACAAGAATCTCTTCGAAATGACTGTATTCTGTGAAATAACTGCATTGTAATACTGCACACACTTGCAACACTTTGCACACATCAGATAGCTTTAGTTAATAAGAAAAAGAAGCACATAGTGAAAAATATGGTTGTTTTCTCTTTTTTATACATTTTATGTGATTCAGAAGTTACTTTAAGCAGTTTCAACTACTTTATCAATATATTGCAGTTTTGAACATTTTGTTTAATTAGAAATTCATTTTGAACGTTTTAAATGCTTCATTTTATATTCATTGTGTAAAGAATCATTTAAATGAGTTTTAATACGTGGAATTATCTTTCTGACCTGTTTGCGAGTTGTTTAAGCTTCGGATGATCCACTCATGTATATTCCTCCATTACTAACTGTGTGCCTCATGGTTTTGACTTCTGATCCAGTTCTGACATCATGTCGCTCGTCTTGTGTATTCAGATAAGATGATGAGGCTTGGATGTTTGTTTAATTTGTTTATTACACACAATCACATTGAGATTGATGACTGAAACATAAAACCTAAATGAAGTAACTGACGGACTGCTACACACATACATGCTTTCACTGTGGCTGCTCAGTCAAAATGGCATTCTTGCTTGCATGTGCTCAGTATTTATATGCACGTGCCCATAAACTAGAATGGTTCTTAAAGGTACAACAGACAGTCTGATCTACACTGAGGTTTGGGACAAACCTGTGGATTCCTGGGTACCTCTCTGTTTGAAAACAGTAAATGGAGAAAGTATTTGTCCCACTCTTTCCTAAACTGGTCTGCAAATGCCCATAGCATGGTCTTTAGTGTAGAGTTTAACCTCTCCACAAGACCATTAGTCTGGGGATGGTAGGGGGTGATCTTTAGATGTTTCACCCCACAATGCTTCCACAGACAAACCAGCAAGTCTGACACAAAATGGGTACCTCTGTCAGTCAGTATTTCTCTCGAGAGCCCTACCCTGTTGAAAATTTGTAGCAAAGCATTCAACATCATCTCTGCCTTGATGGAGGACTGAGTCCCTGTCTCAGAGTATCTGGTAGCATAATCAAGTACCACCAGGTTATACTTCTTCCCTGTGGTACTTGGGGTACTCAGAGGCCCCACAATATCCATAGCTACTCTCTGAAATGGCTCTTCAATCACAGGTAGAGGTATCAACAGAGCTTTGATCTTGTCCCCTGCCTTGCCTACCTTTTTGCACGGCTCACAGGTCCTGCAGTACCCTGTTACATCCCTTGCAATCCCAGGCCAATACAAATTCTGCATGATACGAGTCTTGGTACGCTTTTTACCCATATGACCTGCAAAAGGGATGTCATGGGTTATGGTTAGAAGTGCCAGATGGTAGGTTCTGGCCACTACCAGCTGCTGTATTACCTCACCTCTAGCCCTTGCTCAGGGGTTCACTCTTTGTACAATAATCCTTTATCCCACTATGCAGACTTTCAGGCTCACTGCTACTAGGTAGCTACCTCCCTGAAATAACCACGTCACCAGCCCTGGCTTTAGGCATGGGGTATGTCTGGGTCCCCCCAAGGCTACCAGATGTACCAGAACAAAAACAAACTGCTGCTGCCAGAGTTCCATTCTTTAGCTGGTTATAGAATTATATCACATCTAGTCACCTGACTCTGGCACATTTCACATTCAGAACTCTGGTAAGATTCTGTTGCAGCATTTTTTTTAACATAACCCACTTTTACAAATACATTTTAATACAAACATCTGCAGAAATCAATGTGGCAGTCAAATGACATAGGATTATTTACAAAACTTCAACCAGCCATGCTGTCAAATGCCACACATGCACTGTCCTACTTCTCCTGGTACAGCTGGCAATACCTCACAATGTCACAACATGCTCCATCTTTTGGATGCACATAGGCAACTGTGTTTTTATTAACACATAACAAGATAATTCAGGAAGTCAGAATGTTTGTCTGATTTTCCCAAACCAAATTGGCCTCACCAATTTCTAAAAATAAACTGGCCAAATAGCTTATTGATTGCCTTTCCTTTGTTTATAGTCACCAAGGTCTGTCCCTACTCACGCCTCCTAAAAGCACATTTCACCATATTCATGGCTACCTCTTCAGCCTTTTAGTCTAGAACTTCTATTGATGACATTTGTGCAGCAGCTACCTGGTCTAACGCTCATACCTTTATTACTCATTGCAAAGTTGATTTGACTTCCAGGAGCAGAGCTGTCTTTGGTTCTGCAGTACTCCAGAATAACATTCCATGAGGGCCACCCAAGGTCCACATAGCTGGGGACTGTGTCCCAGTTGTTGAGGAACAAATGAAAAGCACAACATCATATGTTAAAGTTATGTACTCTCCATCACTATGCATGTATGTTGTCCATTTTTATTCTTCCTCAACTCCCCTTTCCTCCTCCTTCCTATCCCCTCCTGGAGTAACCATGTGGCTATTGTGACATCTCGGTTCCAGGTTTGAGCCTTAGTGCTGTTACTACTATTCTTAATTTCACTATGCTTAGAATTAATTATCCTGGGGCTTATAAGGTAACAAACTCAAGCTGAGGTATAGCAGGTTGACTAGAGTATTATTTTGGGTAGAGGGAGGAGCTCAAGAGTTGGATCCAAGAGTCTTGTAAATCCGGTCATGTCAGAGTTGATGCCGGATCTGACACCCAATCACTGAGGAAGAATGAAAATAGACAACACAGATGCATAGCTATGGTGAGTACACAACTTTGATTTCATTTATTCTTTCATTCCATATAAAATAAAATATTTTTTTCTATATTATTTTAACATATTTGCTTTTATTCTTATAATATCCTTATTTAATCATATCCATGTTTATTTTATCCACTTCTGTATACTTTTTTTACTGTTTTACATTTCAAAAACACATCTTCTGTAGTTTCTTCTTGACAATGTAAACTTATTCTTTCACTTGTCTTATATGACATATTTCCTTTTACTGGCAGTTTATCTATTACCAGTCTTTACAAAAAATCTTGAAATTCTACTTTCTGATTATACCATTTGCTTCTTATTTTTATAGCTCTATTTTTTTTAACTGTTAGATTTTCCCATGGTTTTACATAGTAATGTTTCATCATTATATTCTTATACAATACTTTTCTTTCTTTTTCTATGGCATCAATTTTTATTTTCCACAAAATATTTTTTCTTGGTAACATTTTATTTCTTCATTTATATGCTCCTTTTCTCCTTTGTTCTTTTTTACCATACAGACCAAAAAGAAGCTAGCACAAATCAGTGTGAAAAAATATATTAAACTAGAACATAGTGTATTTAAAAATGCACATACAAATCCTATTCACAAAATCAATCCAGACTGGTTTCGACAATGCTGCCTTCCTCAGTGAACAAAAAAAGTATAACAAAAATCACCCTCCAACAAAACCATATTTTATATATATATATATATATATATATGTATATATATATATATATATATATATATATATATATATATGTATATATATTTTATATATATATATGCCAGTTAACACTTTAACACTTATACAATTGTTAGATTAATCAGGGTTTAGAAGTATTCATTCAGGCCAGGTGGAAAAATCCACCAAGCTTGAAAAATCCACTTCTTTTCTTTCAAATTGAGTATCTCATGCAATCCTGCCTTGTCCTGTGTTTTATATGTAATACAATCAATAATTGTAAATCTAAATATACCAGTTTTGTGTTTACAAATATGTTTGTACAATGCACTAGAGTCTTTGCAGTTCTTAATGTCACTCATATGTTCACTTATCCATAATCTGAGTGGCCTGGATGTTTGTCCAACATAAAATGCTGGGCATGTACAACTTGCCAAATATATCACCCAGGTGGTACTACAGGAGGAAAAAAAAGTAATATCAAAGACAAAGGTGTAATTTGGCTAGTAAAACTACAAGTTTTGTAAACCTTTGGACAATTGGAACAATGATCATATGGGTTGCAACCCATCAGTTTTCCCCAGTCATAATTCTCTGACTAGAAAACCTATCCTGATTCTGGCACCTTTTGTAATGGTTGAACAAAGAACTTAGAGAGCGACCCTTACAAAAGGAATAAATGCATTTGTCTTCTATGTATTCCATAAGTGAGCCTTCTCCTTGAAGAATATTCCAGTGCTTGGAGATGATATTCATAAATGAATGTGTATTTTTGCCATACATGGTTATTAGCCTAACTTGATTCCTCCTAACAGGCTGATCACCCTTGTATACAAGCAAATTAGATCTGTGCTGCTGAGAGGCAAAGTGGCTAGCTCTACAGATGTCACCATCCCTGTATCCCCGATCCTTGAATCTATTGGAAAGATCCCACTTACATTGGTTGTAAATAGAGGAGTCTGAACAAATTCTTCTGATCCTAAGGATTTGAGACTTGGGGATATTCCTGATGATGATGGTGAAGGATACCCACACCTCCAGGTTGGTGGCAACGCACGAAGCTTCGGAAACCATCCAGGTGCAACTAGCCATAGGCAAAACTGCTCTACAAATTGTAGCATGCTACAGGCCACCCTCTCAAACTCAGGAACCCCACACAGCCTTCCTGAAGACACTGGAGGGTATAAATGTATCTCCAAACACCATCATATTGGGTGACTTCAGCTACCCGAATATAGACTGGGAACATTATTCAAGCCCTAACTTTCTAGCCCAACGGTTCCTGGAGTTCATAAATTCAAATGCCATGGAACAGCTAGTCACTGTTCCCACGAGAGGAGAAAATATACTATATCTCATTATCACAAACATGGGGACAAAATGCTCCACACCGGAAGTATATCCCTCATTGGTGAGATCTGATCATAAACTAATCTCACTGGAAATCCACATCCCGCCCCCACCCCAAACAAAAAAGTCCACAGTGAAGAACTTCTCTAAAGCAAACTTCACACTACTCAAGACTGGTGTGGCATCCTTCAAGGCCCCTGAGCCAGTGGAAACCACAACCCAAGCTGCGGAAGCCCTTACAAATGCCTTCTATGAACACCTCCAGGACTGCATGGATCAGGCAATCCCAAATAAAACCAAGACTCTTTCCACAAAGGGCAAACGTCCAGTCTGGTGGACCCCAGCCATTAACAAACTTTACAATAAGAGGAGAAAGCTATTACATGATAGAACAAAATCCATAAAGGGAAGTCACCCTGATCATTATTAGTAAAAAAATACGAGCACTCATAAAATCAACTAAGGCCAATTTTGAGAGAAAAATTGCCATGGATTCAAAGGACAATCACAAGGCCTTTTTCAGCTATGTTAGGAACCTGGGTGGAAACTCCCAGATATGCTCAGAATTAGTCCAAAATGATACAAAAATCACTGAACCCACGGACATTGCCAACATACTGGCAGACAGGTTCAGTGCAAACTTCACCCCCCCCCCCTAAAGGAGAGATAACTATCCCAGCGGAGTGTAGCCTCCCAGACATCTCAAATGCGCAGGTGAAAGCTGCTCTCTCTAAAGCTAAAAACACAGCATCAATGGGACGGATGGTGTCCCCGGCTGTGTGCTACACGAGCTAAATGAGGAATTAAACCCGCACATAAGGCAGCTGTTTAATCTCAGCCTTACCACAGGATACATGCCCAAGGAGTGGCGTACGGCAACTGTGGTCCCACTCCACAAAGGCGGTGCCTCTGCGGACCCTGGTAATTACCGCCCCATAAGCTTAACAAGTCTAGTCTGCAAAGCTATGGAGAGGATCATAATGGAGCTCATAAACAAAGATATAGGGGACTTGCAGACATTGGACCCGACCCAGTTTGGCTTCGTCAAGGGAAGATCATGCCTTTTGAACTTGGTCGACTTCTTCGAAACAGTCACCAAGGCCATTGATGAGGAAAGGCAGTCCATACAGCCTACCTTGACCTTGCAAAGGCTTTCGACAGAATACCCCACTCAGGTATTGTAGAAAAACTTACCAGCTTAAATGTAAACCCATATGTCACAAGATGGGTTGCAAACTGGCTTAAGGACAGAACCCACAGGGTTAGAGTTGCTGGCACTATGTCAGACTCCAAGCCGGTCACAAGTGGTGTCCCACAGGGCTCGGTCCTTGTCCCCCAGTTGTTCGGCATCTATTTCTCAAAAGTACGGGCCAACATGGGAGGACTTTGGCTGACAAAGTTTGCAGGCGACTGCAAACTGGGCCATAGTGGAAAGTGCATCGGACACGGATATCCTTCAGAAGGGACTCACGGAAACAGATAGCTGGTGCCAGAGCCATGGCCTGAAGTTAAATGCCAAAAAATGTATAGTCATACCCTTCGGGAAAAACAAGGTAACCCCAAGCTACCATATAGGTGGCAATCCACTAAGCACAGAAGAGGTTATCAGGGACCTGGGGACCCAGGTTGACAGTGGCCTTTCTTTTGACACTCACGTTGCTAAAGTGGTTAGAAAGACCTTCTACATTGCCCACCTGATCATGAAGGGATTCACATCCAGATCTAGTGAGGTCATTGTTCCCCTGTACTCTTCACTTATCAGACCAATGATCGAGTACAATGCCCCATTTGGGATGTATCTCACCTGACATCTGCAGCAATTGGAGAGACCCCAAAAGTTCCTCACCAAAAGGATAAAGGGACTCCAAAATCTGTCATATGCTGCCAGATTGAAGAAACTCCAGCTCTATTCAGTCGCATACCATCTGCTCAGAGGTGACATGTGCCTGACATACAAGGCCATGTCCAACCCGGAATTAATGGACATGCTCCACTTCAAAAAATCCAAATCCACCAAAACCACTAGAGCAAGCGACTTAAACCTTAGCACGGATATAAATAGGACGTGCTGGAGGGATAGATTTATCACTCAGAGACTCCCTATGCTGTGGAATAAAATCCCAGTCCATGTGAGGCAGAGCACCTCGTTGGCTCTGTTCAAGAGAAATCTTGACCTGTGGATGGGAGATCGTAGGTTTACCCCAGAAATCATCTCTGTGTCACTGCTGGACAGAGGCACAACAAACTAATGGGCACAGTATTTTTTCATATAAGGGGTGGCGTAAGCCACAAAAATTTGGGCTAGGCTTATAAATGCCTTAGGGCAGATAGCCTAGTATAAACCTATGAACCTATGAACCTATGACATGTTGGGGGTGAAAGATGGAGGCATGTAACAAAGTATTGTATTGCGGAAATTTACGAAATGCCACAGTCTCCAAGGTGTCCCCGGGGATATGTTTAACCAAGACATCCAGAAAGTTAATCTCATCTTTATGCCAGGTTATCTTAAATTGAATCCCCCACTTATTTTGGTCAAATATTCAACAAACTCCGCCAAATAAGAGGCATCCGCCTGCCACACCAACCAACAGTCATCAAGATATCGCCTCCAAATATCAATTTCTCCCAAATAAATATTATGACTGTCATCATAAATCAGTTGCTCCTCTATGTAAGCCATGAACATGTCTGCATATATGGGGGCAAAAGACACCCCCCATAGCCGTGCCTTGTACCTGCCACACACATGGTTTTTGAAAGTAAAACACATTCTTGGTTAGAACATGCTCGGCCAAACCAAGAGAGTATTAAAACCTGGTCTGTACAATTCAGCCCAATCCAACCAATACTGTAGTGCAGCCAAACCTGCCCAATGGGGGATATTGGTATACAGGGAGGTGACATCAAGACTATACAACAACCAGTGGGGTTCAAGTTGGATATCTAATGTTATACCCCAAAATTGGGCTGTATCTTGCATCTGAGCCCGTATACATGGTAGAAGCGTTTTTAAATAATACGTGAGAAATTCAGAAATAGGTTCTTTGAGTGAGCCTCACCCCGAGACAACAGGTCTACCTGGGGGTTATTGGGGTTTTTATGAATTTTGGGAAGGAGGTATAAGTATTGTTGTTTTGGATGGTCAACCTTAAGATGATAGGCAGTTTCCCTAGGAATAATACCTTCCTCAACTGCCGTGTCCAAAAGGCATCAATCTCAACCTTAAACTTGGCTGTAGGATCTGTAGACATGATCTTATAATAATTCTGATCCCAAATTTGTCTCTGTGCCTCATCATTATATTGTGTCCAGTCTTGGACCACTATAGCTCCTCTCTTGGCAAATGAGATAACACTTTCCATATTTGATCTAAGCTCATCTATACATATTCTTTCAGCCTGAGTAATATTGTCCCTACTTAAATAATCCTTACCTAGATTTCAATGTAAATCTTTGAGCACACTGCCCTGAAAAAGTGAAGCCACCAGAGACATGGGTGGCTTGAACGTGGAATCCCAAAATCTAAAAGGTCTGTTATCAGCCTGATTTTGATCACCCTGAAAAAATAAACTTTAACTGCGGCAGAAATCTACCACATCCTGTACAAATTGATGTTCATGCACAAAAAAACTAGGAACAAAACTAAGACCTTTATTAAGTGTTTTTATTTGCATATCTGACAATCCCAATGAGGAGATGTTGAAAACATTACATGATGTTACACCTGAGCCATCACCCTCAGAATTCCTTCTAAATCGGGAGGGACCTTTATGCTTCCTCCCCCCTCTTCTTGACCTAGGCCTAAAGGGTGGGCCAAGTTATCTCCCAGATTGTTTCTCTTTGACCTCGGTGAACTATCCATGTGAGCCTCCTCCTCCTCCTCAGTATTAGATGAGGTATCCTCACCTGATGTGATATTCTCCCTATTTCTTTTCTTTAAAATGGATTTGGATCTTTTAAGCCTAAAATTCCCTGATTTCTGATTGGGAGTAACAAATTTAACATTCTTACGTATCTCAAAGGGTCTCCCCCTATAAAAATCATCAACATCTCTCTTAAATATCTTCATCTTTTTCTCTTTCAAGACATTTTCCAACTATAACAAGTCCTTATTTAACTGATTCAAACTACCAGTACAGCATGGAAGAGTCTGAAATTCCTGTACCCCTTTGCTCAATTCATCCAGAACGGAAACCTGTTGCTGTATGGTTCACTCATAATATGCAACTAGTGCATTAACAAAACCCATTGAAGCTTGCTGTTTTATTGCAAGCCAGTCATCTAATAGTAACTGAGCGACCTGAGGAACAAGTGGCTAAATCTTCACCCTTGATCCCCACGGGGTATCTGTTTCTGTTGATATGCCTTAAAAAGGCACAAATTCCACACATTACTTCTCAAACTCTTTGTCTCCTTGTTAAGTTTAGAAAAGGCCAACTTATGCTGATGAACCAAATCATCAGTACGCCCACCTAGTTCACCAATCATTGAATGTGAACCCAAACCAAAGACACCTAAATCGTCAGTGTCAGCAGACAATCTGCTTATGATAGATGCTAGGTCCATGGTTCGTCAATCAAACCAGAGAAAAAATGGGGACAAAATCCAATTCCAATTCATTAATTGGGAAAACCCAAAATATTTAGTCATAAAAAAATCATACTTAAATGTGTATCCCACTAGAACATATACTTGCTTAGTAAACCACTCCACCAAAATGGAGGCACTATAAATAGCCCTGGAGTGCACTCCGTCTTATCTATTGCCCAAAAGGCATATTTCTGTGTACCACCAAAATTTCCATTGCATCGGTATAATCCCGACAGTAATGGATATATCATTCCCAATATCAAAAACTGGTGTCCAGTGGGCTACACATAACAGTAACAAACCCCCCCATATAAAAATAGAAAGAGAAAAGGAAAAAAAATCCCACTACTTTGCTCAAGCTCAACTCAAGACCAGGACCCAACAAAAAATATAAGAGCTAAATATACCCGATTAAGAAATATGACAATTGCTGGGGGGACATAACACAGTTCCAAACAACTTAATATAAATCAAACAGTTGTTCTATCGTGTTGGCTATATTGCTAAGTTATGTTATGATACTGTTCTTATACACCAGTTTTGGTCATGTCAGCACATAAACATCAATAATAATAATAATAATACATCTTGCGTCACACTACCATTTGTAGCCCCTATGTAAAACATTTGCCAACCCAAATATAACCAATCAGTTCGTAATCACTTAGCAAACTCCATCTCCTACACAAAATTAGTGAATATAAGCTAAACATAATGAACAAAATTATCATAAATGAACTGTTTGTAAGAGCATATTGAGTTTGTAAAAAACAAAGTTCGAATTAGTCCAGTGTCCAATGTCGAAATAATATATTGTTCAGAAATCATCTGTTCAGATATCTCCGATCCGTGCACTTGGTTGCTTCATAGAAGGTTAAAGAACATGTACGCTTGCTTGTTTCATGATGAGCCAAAAAACATGCCGAGCCTTTTCAAAAGATCATATATATATCCAAATGTAATAACCAGTTAAGCAAAAAAGAGCTTGTTAATATGATGTAAATCAGTCTAACCTGATAATATAATAGTGTCCCAATGTTCAGAACAACGATTAAGGTCCAAGCGCCCTCTTGTATTTGTACAAGTAAAATTATGCCTTGAACCACAAACATATATGCATAGTTACCAACATATGCCTATATCTGGCACTGAAATAAAGTCCCCAAAAGACAATGGAGCTAGGAGTAGGTACAGATACTCGCTTTGCACTGTCCAAACCCACGGCGTCTCCTGTTTAACCATGCAGACGACAAAATCCTAGCGTTCCAAATAATTTGGCCAAAGTCATCCACAATGACAAAAACGACACCTTCCACAGAACAAAAAGTGCAGAGAAAATATGTTTGTGTTCTCCAAGTGAGAACTAACTTCAAAAAAACTCCGATATAATCCACTGATGAGGGGGAGGCTTACACCGATACAAAGCCAACATTGAGTACAAAAAGAGAAACAAACAAACTGTAAAGGACCTGCAGGTATGGCTAGTGCAACAGCCCAAAACTCCTGAAATCACATAGACCAAAAAAGCCAGCACAAATCAGTGTGAAAAAAATATATATTAGACTAGAACATAGTGTATTTAAAAATACACATACAATTTTTATTCACAAAATCAATCCAGACTGGTTTCGGCAATGCTGCCTTCCTCAGTGAACAAAAAAAGTATAACAAAATCACCCTCCAACAAAACCATATATATATATATATATATATCTAGATATATATATATATATATATATATATATATATATATATATATAAATGCCAATTAACACTTATACAATTGTTAGATTAATCAGGGTTTAGAAGTATTCATTCAGGCCAAGTGGAAATAATCCACCAAGTTTGACAATCCACTTATTTTCTTTCAAATTGAGTATCTCATGCAATCCAGCCTTGTTCTGTGTTTTATATGTAATGCAGTCAATAATTGTAAATCTAAATATACCTGTTTTGTGTTTACAAATATGTTTGTACGATGCACTGGATTGTTTGCAGTTCTTAATGTCACTCATATGTTCACTTATCCGTAATCTGACTGGTCTGGATGTTTGTCCAACATAAAATGCTGGGCATGTACAACTTACCAAATATATCACCCAATTGGTACTACAGGTGGCAAAAAAAGTAATATCAAAGACATGAGGTGTATTTTGGCTAGTAAAACTGCAAGTTTTGTAAACCTTTGTACAATTGGAACAATGTCCACATGGGTTGCAACCCATCCATTTTTCTCCAGTCATAGTTCTCTGACTAGAAAGCCTATCCTGATTCTGGCACCTTTTGTAATGGTTGAACAAAGAACTTAGAGAGCGACTCTTACAAAAGGAATAAATGCATTTGTCTCCTACGCATTCCATAAGTGAGCCTTCACCTTGAAGAATATTCCAGTGCTTGGAGATGATATTCATAAATGAATATGTATTTTTGCCATACGTGGTTATTAGCCTAACTTGATTCCTCCTAACAGGCTGATCACCCTTATATACAAGCAAATTAGATCTGTGCTGCTGAGAGGCAAAGTGGCTAGCTCTACAGATGTCACCATCCCTGTATCCCCGATCCTTGAATCTATTGGAAAGATCCCGCTTATATTGGTTGTAAATAGAGGAGTCTGAACAAATTCTTCTGATCCTAAGAAATTGAGACTTGGGGATATTCCTGATGACATATTGGGGATGGAAGCTGGAGGCATGTAACAAAGTATTGAATTGCGGAAATTTGCGAAACACCTCAGTCTCCAAGGTGTCCCTGGGGATACATTTAACCAAGGCATCCAGTGCATTGTACCAACATATTTGTAAACACAAAGCTTTTATATTTAGATTTACAGTTATTGATTGTATTACATATTAGCCCTGCCCCTACTGTAAATCTGATCTGTGACACTCCTCCCAGTCTAGTGTCATTAGCTCATTGCCTTAATATTGCTACAACGCAAGTGCTCTAGGTTGCACTGCATCTGAAGTGTTTGTGTGTTTTAGCTGCTTTTGTGTATATATAGACTTCTATGTTTCTTCAACTAAATAAGCTCTGCAAAGTTGTTTTATTGCATTCCTGCCTGTATTTCTGAGTTTTTTGCACGTTTAAAGTTTGTTTTTGCTTAGTTTAACTGGTAGGCTACACACTCAAGTGCGCTAGCTGAATTAAAGCATTTACTGTGTTTCTGTACCTAATTTCTGCTACTGTGTAAAAAAAAAAAAAAAAAAAAAAATCCTTGTTTCCCGCCTTTACTGAACTAGAATAGTCCAGTCTTCAGGTATTGCTGATCTCTGGGCTGTGTCATAGTTCCTGTGTTGCCCATATCCTTATTTGGATAGGCGGAAGCTTCTTTGTTCACCAGTGAGAGTGGGGAGCTCTGAGCAGCCTATCTGTCCCTTGAGGAGTGGTTCCAGCCCAGTGACCTGTAGCTTATTGGCCGCATTTCCTGTCTCTTTCTAACCCCCTGCTTTAAAGCCAGCTTTAGCGCACTTTTGCGCTTGTAATTTAAAGTTTGTCCTGTTTGTTGCATTTACCTGTTGAGGATACACACTCAAGTGCGCCAGCCTGTGTTACATATTTATTGCATTTTTCTGCTGTTTGTTGCAAAAAAAAAAAAATATCCTTGTTTCCCATCTTTCCTGACCTAGAGTAGTCCAAATACAGGCTTTGCTGTATTCTGGACTTTTGGAAAGTTCCTGTGTTGCCCATTTCCTTTCTTGGATAAAGGGAGGCTTCTTTGTTCACCAGTGGCAGTGGGGAGCTTGGAGCAGCCTATCTATCCCTGGAGGAGTGTTCCCAGCACAAGAATCTGGTAGTCTATTGGCCGTTTTGGGCCAATTTTTAGCTCTTTCAAGTCCTCCTATATAAAACCCACTTTGGAGCGGTTTTTGTGCTTGTTACTACTCAGCCAAGCTCCTTGTGGTCCTGCAGAGTGGTGCTAGCAGCAGAGAGGCTAAAAGAGCGACTGCTAACCTGATAAAAGTGTTTGTTTTCCTGCTACTACCTGGGCGACTGTCCGATCTAGCTAAACTGCAAGTATTTCTGCTTCCTGAACTGTTTTAAACTGTTTAAAGTTGTTTTTGCACCTGCACTTTTAAAGTTTGTCCTGTTTGTTGCTTTTACCTGTTGAGGCTATAAAGTGCGCTAGCCTGTGTTACATATTTATTGCATTTTCCTGCTGTTTGTTACAAAAAAATATATATATCCTTGTTTCCCGTCTTTCCTGACCTAGAGTAGTCCAAATACAGGCTTTGCTGTATTCTGGACGTTTGGAAAGTTCCTGTGTTGCCCATTTCCTTTCTTGTATAAAGGGAGGTTTCTTTGTTCACCAGTGGCAGTGGGGAGCTTGGAGCAGCCTATCTATCCTTGGAGGAGTGTTCCCAGCACAAGAATCTGGTAGTCTATTGGCCATTTTGGGCCAATTTCTAGCTCTTTCAAGTCCCCCTGTATAAAACCCGCTTTAGTGCAGCTTTGCGTGATTTTGTGCATAGCGCAGCATCGGGCAGCACCGCTTAATTGGGTTTAAACTATTCTCGGCTCCACAAAGTGTGCTCTTCACTTTTTCCCTTAGAACTGATCTAGTTCTCATAATAAACACCCTATTCCCACTCTAAAGCCTGGCACTTGCTCACTAAAGCAATTATGTAAGTCAGCACTAAAAAATTAAAAGCACTACACCCTCACAAACTCCCCTTGAGTACTTTGTTCCCCATTGACCCTTTTTTTCAATTATAATGGAATTCCCAATACTATTCTAGTATGTCCAAATGTCAGTTGTCAATCTCCTCTCCGGTCCAGCTGGTGAATCTGGGAATCTTGAGGCAATGTTACAACTGCCTCATGTACACAGACAACCCTCTCCTCATCCCAACAAATTCCAACACATGTGGGAGATGCAACCATATAGCCATACTGGAGGCTAAGCTCTCTCAACTCAGTACTGGCGTAACCAGTCAGGAGGAGAAGGAAACCACACTCACTACAATTCCAGTCTCACATAGACCTACCACGACAGCAAACCAAACACATAAACACACAAAAACATACTCGGAGGCTCTAAATAAAAATCTGCCTAAGCAGCAGAGACCTCCAAAGCAGACACCCAAGCAACTGCTACCCCAAAACAAAACACGTGCAACACATAGCTCACAAAGCCAGTGTGCCGAACAGTCACAGCCCTTAAGGCTAAACCACACACCTGATACACTTGTAATAGGTGACTCTATCGTCAGGCACACTGACATCCCGCTCAACAGGCTGAACAAGGAGAAGGTCATGGTGAGCTGCCTGTCGGGCGCTAGGATCCGCCACATAACACAAGCACTCTGGTCACTCCAAGGCAAGTGCATATATGACTCAGTCATTGTCCATGCTGGTGTGAATGACCTGAGATGTACCTCCCTGGACTACATAAAAAGAGACATATAGGAGCTCTCTGAGCATGTAGCCCAGGCCGGTATGACCCTGACCTTGAGTAGCATCTTACCCTCACCAAGAATGATGCCACAATATGAAGACAAGATGATCAATTTCAACAACTGGCTTAAGTATTGGTGTCATTCAAAGGGGATCCAATGCCTGTCTGCCTGGGATGACATGCGCAACAAGCCACGATGCTTCGCTAGGGACGGCTTGCACCTATCACCCCTGGGCTTTCGGATATTGGCAAAGGCTCTTGCCACCCCCATAGTGCCTTTTTTAGGCAAGGCTCAAAAGACAAACCCACCTCCATAGGTATCACAAGGGATAAGAAACTAAGAGTAATGCTACTCAACGCCAGAAGTCTAAACCTCAAGATGCACGCACTCGAAACTCTCCTTAGCATGGAGAACATCGATATCTGTGCAGTAACAGAAACCTGGTTCAAGGCTCCCGAGAGCACCCCACCAAGGACAGAACCCACATGGTTAGAATTGCTGGAGCCATGTCAGACTCCAAACCAGTTACAAGTGGCGTCCCACAAGGCTCAGTCCTGGGACCTCTCTTGTTCGGTATATATTTCTCGGAGGTACAGGCTAACACGGAAGAACTGTGGCTGACCAAGTTCGCAGATGACTGCAAACTGGGTGCCATAATAGACTCTCCAGCCGATAACAAGCACAAGCATCCTACAAAAGGGCCTCATAGAAACAGACAACTGGTGCCAGAGCCATGGCCTCAAGCTAAATGCCAAAAAGTGTATAGTCATCCCCTTTGGCAAAAACAAAGTGCCCACAAATTACCACATAGGTGGTAATCCATTAAGTACAGAAGAAGTAATTAGGGACCTGGGGACCCAAGTTGATAGCAATCTCTCATTTGACAACCACGTGGCCAAAATGGTTAGAAAAACATTTTATATAGCCCACCTAATCATGAAGGGATTCACATCTAGATCAGGGGAGGTCATCGTGCCTCTTTACTCATCCGGCCCATAATTGAGTACAATGCCCCTGTTGGGATGTACCTTACCAGACACCTGCAGCAACTGGAAAGACCCCAAAAGTACCTCACCAAGAGGATCAAAGGGCTCAAACAGATGCCATATGCTGCCTGGTTAAAGAAACTCCAGCTCTACTCAGTGGCATACTGCCTGCTCGATCGATCTGTGCCTGATGTATAAAGCCATGTCCAACCCGGAATTAATAGACATGCTGCACCTCAGAAAATCCAAATCCCATCGAGCTACGCGCTCGAGACTTGAACCTCAGCACTGAAATAAATAGGACATGCTGGAGGGACAGATTCATAACCCAGAGGCTCCCTTCACTCTGGAATAAAATTCCAGTCCAGGTTAGGCAGAGTCCCTCATTGACTCTCTTCAAGAGGAATCTTGAGTGGATGGGAGATGGTAGGTTTACCCCGGGTATCACTTCTGTGTCACTGTTAGACAGAGGCACAGTATACTAACCTCGAAAAAGGGCATAGCAAAATTCATTTAAAATGGGTGGTGAAAGCCAAACACACTCTGGCTAGGCTTATAAATGCCCTAGGGCAGATAGCCTAGTATGAACCTATGAACCTATATAAAACACAGGACAAGGCAGGATTGCATGAGATACTCAGTTTGAAAGAAGGAAGTGGATTGTCAAGCTTGGTAGATTATTTCCACCTGGCCTGAATGAATAGTTCTAAACCCTGATTAATCTAGTAATTGTATAAGTGTTAATTGGTATACATATAGTTTTGTTGGAAGGTTATTTTGTTATACTTTTTTTGTTCACTGAGGAAGGCAGCATTGCCGATACCGGTCTGGATTGATTTTGTGAATAGGATATGTATGTGTATTTTTAAATACACTATGTTCTAGTTTAATATATATTTTTCACACCGATTTGTGCTGGCTCTTTTTTGGTCTATGTGAGTTGTGGAGTTTTGGGCCGTTGCACTAGCCATACCTGCGGGTCCTTTACAGTTTCATTTGGTTTCTCTTTTGTACTCGCTGTTGGCTTAATATCGGTGTGGGCCTCCCCCTCATCAGAAGTTTTTTTGAAGTTAGTTCTCACTCGGAGAACACAAACATATTTTCTCTGCAATTTTTGTTTTGTGGAAGGTGTCATTTTTGTCATTGTGGATGACTTTGGCCAAATTATTTGGAACGCTAGGATTTTGTCATCTACATGGTTAAACAGGAGACACTGTTGGTTTGGACAGTGCAAAGGGAGTATTTGTACCTACTCCTAGCTCCATTTTTTTTTGGGACTTTTATTTCAGTGCCAGATATGGGACATATGTTGGTAACTATGCATATATGTTTGCAGTTAATGGCATAATTTTACTTGTATAAATACAAGAGGGCGCTTGGACCTTAATGGTTGTTCTGAACATTGGAACACTATTATATTATCAGGTTAGACTGATTTACATCATATTAACAAGCTCTTTTTTGCTGAACTGGTTACTATGTTTGGATATATAAGATCTTTGAATGGGCTCGGCATGTTTTTGGCTTATTTAGCAAGCATGCGTACATGTTCTTTAAACTTCTATGAAGCAACAAATTGCATGGGTCGGATATATCTGAACAGTTTATTTCTGAACAATATATATTTCGACACTGGACTAATTCGAACTTTGTTTTTTATGAACTCAATATGTTCTTTGAAACAGTTAATTTATGATAATTTTGTTCATTCTGTTTAGCTTATATTCACTAATTTTGTGTAGGTGATGGAGTTTGCTAAGTGATTATGAACTGATTGGTTATATTTGGGTTGGCAAATGTTTTACATAGGGGCTATAAATGGTATTGTGACGCAATATGTATTATTATTATTATTGATGTTTATGTGCTGACATGACCAAAACTGGTGTATAAGAACAATATCATAACATAACTTAGCAATATAGCCAACACGATAGAGCAATTGTTTGATTTATATTAAGTTGTTTGAAACTGTGTGTTATGTCCCCCCAGCAATTGTCATACTTCTTAATTAGGTATATTTAGCTCTTATGTTTTTTGTTGGGTCCTGGTCTTGAGTTGAGCTTGAGCAAAATAGAGGGATTTTTTTCCTTTTCTTTTTCTATTTTTATATGGGGGGGTTGTTACTCTTATGTGTAGCCCACTGGACACCAGTTTTTGATATTGGGAATGATATATCCATTAGCGATGGGACTGATACCGATGCAAAGGAAATTTTGGTGGTACACAGAAATATGCCTTTTGGGCAATAGATAAGACAGTGTGTGCTCCAGGGCTATTTATAGTGCCTCCATTTTGGTGGAGTGGGTTACTCCACTATACATTTTGAAATATAGTTTAGTAGTGTTAACTATATGTTTGAATTATGTGGGTACATAGCATGGTGCACAATGATTGAAGATTGAGTCTATATATATATATATATATATATATATATATATATATATATATATACACACACACACACACACATATATATATATATATATATATATATACACACACACACATATATATATATATATATATATATATATATATATACACACACACACACATATATATATATATATATATATATATATATACACACATATATATATATATATATATATATATATATATATATATATATATATACACACACACATATATATATATATATATATATATATATATATATATATATATATATATATATATATATACAGTACCACCATTGGAGGTGAGGAGATTATCCAGCTGCTATTTCTGTAACAATTTGTTGTTTCTGTTGGGATTTTTTTAAGCAAGTACATGTTCTAGTGGGATACACATTTAAGTATGATTTTTTATGACTATTTTGGGTTTTCTCAATTATTGAATTGGAATTGGATTTGGTCCTGATTTTTGCTCTGGTTTGATTGACGAACCATGGACCTAGCATCTATCATAAGTGGATTGTCCTCTGACACTGATGATTTAGGTGTCTTTGGTGTAGGTTCACATTGAATGACTGGTGAACTATGTGGGTGTACTGATGATTTGTTTCATCAGCATAAATTGGCCTTTTCTAAACTTAATAAGGAGATGAAGAGTCGAGAAGTAATGTGTGGAATTTGTGCTTTTTTAAGGCATATCAACAGAAACAGAGATCCCCACGGGGATTGAGGGTGAGGATTCAGCCACTTGTTCCTCAGGTCGATCAGTTACTATTAGATGACTGGCTCGCAATACAACAGCAAGCTTCAATGGGTTTTGTTAATGCACTAGTTGCATATTATGAGAGAACCATACAGCAACAGGTTTCCATTCTGGATGAACTGAGCAAAGGGGTACAGGAATTTCAGACTCTTCCATGCTATACTGGTAGTTTGAATCAGTTAAGTAAGGACTTGTTAGAGTTGGAAAATGTCTTGAAAGAGAAAACGATGAAGAAATTTAAGAGAGATGTTGATCATTTTGATAGGGGGAGACCCTTTGAGATATGTAAGAATGTTAAATTTGTTACTCCCAATCAGAAATCAGGGAATTTTAGGCTTAAAAGATCCAAATCCATTTTAAAGAAAAGAAATAGGGAGAATATCACATCAGGTGAGGATACCTCATCTAATACTGAGGAGGAGGAGGAGGCTCACATGGATAAGTCACCGAGATCGAAGAGAAACAATCTGGGAGATAATTTGGCCCACCCTTTAGGCCTAGGTCAAGAAGAGGGGGGAAGAAGCATAAATGTCCCTCCCGATTTAGAAGGAATTCTGAGGTTGATGGCTCAGGTGTAACAGGATGTAATGTTTTCAACATCTCCTCATTGGGATAGTCTGATATGCAAATAAAAACACTTAATAAAGGTCTTAGTTTTGTTCCTAGTTTTTTTGTGCCTGAACATCAATTTTCACAGGATGTGGTAGATTTCTGCTTCAGTTTAAATTTACGTTTATTTTACCAGGGTGATCAAAATCAAGCTGATAATAGACCTTTTAGATTTTGGGATTCCACGTTCAAGCCATCTATGTCTCCAGTGGTTTCACTTTTTCAGGGCAGTGTGCTCAAAGATTTACATCGAAATCTAGGTAAGGATTATTTATGTAGGGACAATATTACTCAGGCTGAAAGAATATGTATTAGATGAGCTTAGATGAAATAAGGATATTGTCATCTCATCTGCCGACAAGGGAGGAGCTATAGTGGTCGAAGATTGGACACAATATAATGATGAGGCACAGAGACAAATTTTGGATCAGAATTATTATAAGATCATGTCTACAGATCCTACAGCCAAGTTTAAGGTTGAGATTGATGCCTTTTTGGACAGTTGAGGAAGGTATTATTCCTAGGGAAACTACCTATCATCTTAAGGTTGACCATCCAACACCACAATACTTATACCCCCTTCCCAAAATTCATAAGAACCCCAATAACCCCCCAGGTAGACCTATTGTCTTGGGGCGAGGTTCACTCACAGAACCTATTTCTGAATTTCTCACGTATTATTTAAAAGTGCTTCTACCATGTATATGGGCTCAGATACAATATACAACCCAATTTTTGTGTATAATATCAGATATCCAACTTGAACCCCACTGGTTATTGTGTAGTCTTGATGTCATCTCCCTGTATACCAATATCCCCCATTGGGCAGGTTTGGCTGCACTACAGTATTGGTTGGATCGGGCTGAATTGTACAGACTAGGTTTTAATACTCTCTTGGTCTGTTTGGCCAAGCATGTTCTAACCAAGAATGTGTTTTACTTTCAAAAACAATGTGTGTGGCAGGTACAAGGCACGGCTATGGGGGGGCCTTTTGCCTCATATATGCCGACCTGTTCATGGCTTACATAGAGGAGCAACTGATTTATGATGACAGTCATAATATTTATTTGGGAGAAATTGATATTTGGAGGCAATATCGTGATGACGGTTGGTGTGGCTAGCGGATGCCTCTTATTTGGTGGAGTTTGTTGAATAGTTGAACCAAAATTAGTGGGGGATTTAATTTAAGATAACCTGGCATAAAGATGAGATTATCTTTCTGAATGTCTTGGTTAAACGTATCCCCAGGGACACCTTGGAGACTGAGATATTTCACAAATTTCCGCACTACAGTACTTTGTTACATGCCTCCAGCTTCCACCCCCAACATGTTATCAGGAATATCCCCACGTCTCAATTTCTTAGGATCAGAAGAATTTGTTCAGACTTCTCTATTTACAACCAATATAACGGGATCTTTCCAACAGATTCAAGGATCGGGGATATAGGGATGGTGACATCTGTAGAGCTAGCCAGTTTGCCTCTCGGCAGCACGGATCTAATTTGCTTGTATATAAGGGTGATCAGCCTGTTAGGAGGAATCAAGTTAGGCTAATAACCACATATGGCAAAAATACACATTCATTTATGAATATCATCTCCAAGCACTGGAATATTTTTCAAGGGGAGGACTCGCTTATGGAATACATAGGAGACAAATGCATTTATTCCTTTCGTAAGGGCCGCTCTCTAAGTTCTTTGCTCAACCATTACAAAAGGTGACAGAATCAGGATAGGTTTTCTAGTCAGAGAACTATGACTGGGAAAATCGGATGGGTTGCAACCCATGTGGTCATTGTTCCAATTGTCTAAAGGTTTACAAAACTTGTAGTTTTACTAGCTGAAATACACCTTGTGTCTTTGATATTACTTTTTTGCCACTTGTACTACCTTTTATGTTGGATAAACATCCAGGCCACTCCGATTACGGGTAAGTGAACATATGAGTGACATTAAGAACTGCAAACAATCCAGTGCATTGTACAAACATATTTGTAAACACAAAACTGGTATATTTAGATTTATAATTATTGATTGTATTACATATAAAACACAGGACAAGGCAGGATTGCATGAGATACTCAATTTGAAAGAAAAGAAGTGGATGGTCAAGCTTGGTGGATTATTTCTACCTGGCCTGAATGAATACTTCTAAACCCTGATTTATCTAACAATTGTATAAGTGTTAATTGGCATATATATATATATATATATATATATATATATATATATATATATATATAGTTTTGTTGGAGGGTCATTTTGTTATACTTTTTTTGTTCACTGAGGAAGGCAGCATTGCCGAAACTGGTCTGGACTGATTTTGTGAATAGGACTTGTATGTGTATTTTTAAATACACTATCTTCTAGTTCAATATATTTTTTTCACACCGATTTGTGCTGGCTCTTTTTTGGTCTATGTGATTTCAGGAGTTTTGGGCCGTTGCACTAGCCATACCTGTGGGTTCTTTACAGTTTCAGTTGGTTTCTTTTTTACCATACCCCAAAATTTATCATATTTGTATTTATACTATTTTACTACTAACCTTGCATCTTTTTCATTTATCCTCTTTAACACTTTGTATAAATTTAATGAAGCAGCATATACCCCTGGTTTGATTAACTCTAGCCTCCTTCTTCTTTATTTACATACAAAACTCCTCTTTTTACTGGGTTTAATCTAGAACCCCATAGAAATGAAAAATTATCTACACTTGCAAAGTGTGCTGTTTTTCCCAACAGTACTGAATTTATCAACTATGCTTTTTTTCTGAATGATAATTTATATGTACCACTATCAAAGGCAGGTTTGTTTTATTTCTTGTATTGTTTTTCCCACTGGATTCTACTTGCATCTTTATTCCTAAATTTTGCACCTAATACGGAATTTTCATTCATTGTAAAAGATATATATATATATATATATATATATATATATATATATATATATATATATATATATATATATACCCCCTATTTTTACTATGTCACCTAAACCTTTACTTTTAGCTTTATTTAAAGCCAGCCCTATCACTCTAGACACTAATTTGTAGAAATTATTAATTTTTTTATCCACATTTTTTTTGCAATTATTATAATGCCATCTGCATATCTTAACCCTTTAGGTGTTATATACTCTGCCTTCCTCATTTTGTAATTTATTACACACACTATCACGTTCATAACTGAAGTAAATGGTATACAAATTATTGGACATCCCTGTCTTACATGTACCTCTTGGCTTAACCAGCCATTTACAGGTATTTTTACATTATTATTACTGTACCATGACATACATTATTTTCTAACTTTCTGAATTGTGTCAAATACCTTATTAAGGTCTCCTATCATGATTTTTGCTTCTTCTTTTCTATTCATAATATCATCCTTTATTTCTGTAGCTGTCATTAATAATTCTTGACAACCCTTCCCCTTTATACTGTCTTCCATAACATTTTGCCTGTTAGTTTTAAATTTCTTTTGTATTATTTTCATAAAGATTTTATAATCATTATTATTCAATACTATCAGTCTCCAGTTTAAGTGCCTTCTATCTGACGTCTTCCATATCAATTTAAGTATTTCACTACATAATTCTTTATACACAAAACCTTCATTTAGATATTCATTCAAAATCTTTAATAATGTTTTTTGCCAATCCTTTAAATTTTTATATATTTCATACCCTATTCATTCCGGTCCTGCAGCCAAATCTATATTTACTTGTCCTTAAGCTTTATCTAGCTCATTTAATGAAATCTTTTTTCCAACACTTCATTCTCTTTTCTGTTAACTTTTTTTTTACTTTCCATGTATTTTCACTACCTTCTTTTTTTCTTTAAACATTTATTGAACATATTGTACTGCATTATTCATAATCTTCTCTCCCCCAAGTTCTTTCTATTTCTCCTGTTACAGTTTTTATTTCTCTCATTACACTACTATCTTCCTTTACTAATCTGATTAAGTAATTTGATTCTTTTTCTGTTTTATCTTGTAAAAATATCTTTGCTTATGTAACAATTGTATTTTTCCTAGATTTCTTTCATATAATTCTTTTTCTTTGTCAAAGTACTTTTTATCATTATCAATGCATAGTTGTATGTTCTTTTATATTTTTCTTTCTTTACCTTCTCACATCATATTGCCACAGTAAAAACATTTTTTTTGTATTTTCCTTAAATATCATCCACAATTTAGACCAGTTTTTATAAAATGTCATAATAATATGATCTTTCCATAACTGTATTACTAATCTCTTTCTGTCTTCATTCCATGCTTTCGTGTATATCTTTTTTATTAGTCTATTTTTATATATTCCTTGTTTTCTTTTATCTCTAGCCATATTGCAAGATGGTCAGAAAATCCTGTTTCAACTATATCCCCTTCTCCTGTAGCTAAACCCGTTTGTAAGTCCATGAATTTTTGTCTCAAAGTTTTAACTTGCCACATCTTATAACTTCTAGCATTTTTCTTATATCATTTCCTTTCTTTTTTACACTTGCCTCTGAAATCACAATTAAAATTTCCTGTTATTATAATATTCATATTCATCACTATGTAGACTAAAATCTGTTGAAATAAGCTTTCCCTTTCTTTATAGTTAGTATAAGCATATAATGTTATAATTCTATATACTTTCTCCTTTCCATTTTAAATCTACAGTTGTTAATCTTTCCAAGTTACAGATAATATTTTTACTGTATTTCCTCAGAATATGTCTATTCCAGAACATTTCTCATTTCCCAAATTCCACAGTTTCTCTGTTCGTAATCTTTTTTCATTTGTTAAAAAACCTGATGTCTTCTAATATAATTACATCTACATCACATATATTATACTGCTCCAAACCTCCTGTTCTTCTTACTATATTCTTAATAGTATTCACATTTACAGAAAGCACTCTAAGATTTTCATTTTCCCTTTTCCTTAGATTTATGGTTTCATAAGTTCGTAGCTAATTACTATACTTTCTTAATAGGCCCATTTTAAGCCTAGCCATTTCCTTCCCAATGGTGTGAATCAAACACTGTACCTTGTGTCTGTGAGACAAACACTTTAACCATTATTCTAGCTCCAATCATTAGTTGTTTGTATTCTTTTTCATCCATTTACTTTCTTTTTTTCTTTTGTAGTTATCCCTTTAAATTTTTTTTTCTGTCTTTTACCCTTTCACTATTATATGTTTTCTTTTACTACCTCCAAATTTGTTTTCTTCATCACTTATTTCAGAATCTTCTTCTATATCCTCTTTATTGTTTTTTTTCTCTTCTAATCTTTTTCAGTTTCTGCTACGTTTTCAATTTCTTTTCTTTGTTCATTTTCTTCTCTTTCTTTTTCTTTTTGTTTTACTGTTATTTTCATTTTTGCAGTCCAGACCATAAATGTCCATTCCTAGCCACCAGTCCATAAACCCCTTTTGTCATAAACTTTTGCAGTGTCCAGTACATCTTTACATAAAGTTTTCAAATGTCCTTTTAAAGTCTCCCTTTCTATCTCTGTTTGAAACTGTACATGAATTTTCCTTTTTATTTCTCTGATAAATGATTCTATCACATGAAGATTTTGTGGATTTCAGTCTTTCTTTTTTTCATATACTGTCCAAGAAAAATTTCCATTGAAAAAACATGTCACAAAATGTCTCTTTGTAAATAGCAATAAATGCTCTTACCATGTGTCCCATATTTCATACCTGACCATTTCTTTGTCTTTTTTTTACTTTGGATCCTTACCATATACTTCCATTTTTCATTCTCTTCTGCCTTCTTTTCTGCTACTCCACTTTTGAGTGCTTTTACTTTCTTTGCATGTTTTCTTTTCCATCTCACTAGTATTTTTCAGAATTGTCTCTGCATCCTCCTTTTGTATTTTCTCCATAATGTCCTCCCAGAAAACATCTTCATTTTATGGCTTACTCTGCACCACAATTTCTTCAAGTAAATTATTCTGCAACCCTCCCGACTAGAAGGTTGTAATTATACATCCATCATTTGCTGACTCATCTCCATCAAACAGATTTTTTTTTTTAATTTCCTGAGAATTCTGCACACTTTCTCTGGTCTTGATATTTGCTTTATCCTTCACTTTTTTCAGAACTCCATCATCTCATTCTGTCCCAATTTGCCTCCTTATTTCTCCTGGTCACCTCTGTGCCTGGAAGGGAAGTGCTCCTCCAAAATGGGTCAAACTTGCACCACTCGCTCTTTGCTGCCATAGCCACATTTCCCCTAGTCAGTATGAAAACCACCTTGGGTCTCCCCTGAAAAGAGGGTATTGGTGTAATGGGACTAATCCAGTCAACAAAGTATAAATAAATAAATTGCAGACCTATCATACTTACAAGCTCCATCTGCAAAACTATGGAATGTATTATAACTGACTTTATAAATGATAATGTTAAAATTTTATTTGTCTTGATCCCTAACAGTTTGGCTTTATGAAGGGTGGAGCCTGTATTATGAATCTGGTAAACTGGTTACAGAAGGTATATATAGTAGCTGTGCTGTACATATGGTATATCTTGACCGGGCCAAGGCCTTTGATACCATTCCCCATGCTGGTATCATGCAGAAGGCAAATCCGTTAAAAAAGTATTCCATATATGGTAAAATGGATAGCAAACTGGCTGAAATAACTCACATAGGGAGAGTTCCAGGTGCCTCATCAGAAAAAATGAAACTGATCAGCACTGTCCCTCAAGTCTCGATGTTGGATCCTTTCCTTTTCAGCGTATACGTAGATATCTAAGCAGAGAACCAAGATCTCTGACTAATGAAATTTACAGACTAATAAAAATTGGGGATTGTTGTTGTCACCATCTGACAACCAAACCTTCCAGAATGTACTTTCTTTGGTATATTCTTGGTTTTCTAAACTAGCTCAGACTAAATGCTAAAAAGTGTAGCATCATCACTTTTGGTAAACAACCCTTCTCCTTATCATATTGTATAGACAGCACACAACTACAAAATGAAAATGTAGACGGGGATCTTGGAACTTGGGTTAATAACACTCTCTCTCTCTCTCCCCCATCATGTGACAATAGTTGCCAGGATATCTTTTTATTTAGCACTGCTAATTGCCAAAAGAATATCAGTAAGCTCTAAAGAGGTAGTCACTTCCTTACACTCGGCATTTAATCAGACCCTTCAAGTACAATTCCCCTTTCCGGATGTATCTCTCTAAACATATCAAACTGCTAGAAAACCCCCAACGATTCTAAACCAGAAAGATCACAGGCCTAAGGCTGTTGAGCTACCAAGAGACTAAGCTCTATCCCTTTATCCAGGACCTTATAGACTTTTTAGGGGAGATTTTTTGCATCACTTTTCTCACTATTAGAGGTCTGGTTGTGCTGGACTTCCTGTATCTCCATAAGTCCAATATCTCCACCAGGGCTAGAATATTGGACTTAAATACCAATAGATAAATAAAACACAGTGGGATGACAGGTTTATAACCCAGGATCTCCAAAACCTCATGAATAAACTTCACTTGCAGTCACAAATTCAGTGTTAGGAATTTTTTTTAAGTGAAATCCATTGTAAATAGAAATGAATCATATTAATTCATTAAACAATCTTCTTTATAAATAAAACCAGCATATTTTAACCATCATATAACCTTCCTAGTTGAAGATGCTAGTAAGACATTGGTATGTGCTCCACATTTTGCCCATTTGTTCCACATTGAGGGCTAGTGTTCCTCATTTTGGAGATGGAAGGTTGAGAGCTATGGTGCACTGTCTTCATTTAAAGAAAATCTACATGGCTGGATGGGTAGCCACAGATATACAAGATTGACTGGTGTGACCCTTTTGGAGAAAGGAGGGTGTAGCATGAGGGTGGGTACTGGCAAGGTGTGAGTGACATAAGATTTAGTAACATTGGAATGTCTTATGAAATTTGTAAATCTCATTTATTAGTAGTAGTGAGTACTACACAATCTTATTGGGAATGCTCTTCACACCTGGACTGATTAAACTTCATTTTGGTTCATATCTTTATATCCAGTGATTGTGCACTGCAGTATGTACAGCTTTCACTATGTTTTCTAGCTTACTTTAAACATTTCTAACCTAATTACTAGTGCTGTTCTACAGAGGTAGAAATGGCTGTTGTAGGTACAGAAATCATATATCTGTTAAAAAACACAAAAATACAAAACAAAATAAAGGAAGTTGTACTAGCTTAATGCAAGAATCAAAGGAGACAAGACCCATTGTGAGGAGAGAAATGAGTGTTTTAGTGATTGTATACTGAGTTAGGAAACACCAGTTCAGAGTGAAACTAGTCTTTAGCTTAGAATTAATAAAACATGGCAGGAGGGACTCAAACTGATCACCAAGGTGGAGGGGCGCATGTAGGTGCTAGTGATCTGTCAAAAGACATAGCTGAGAAGGCAGCAAGCAGGGCCAGGAAGTTGCTGAAAGATGTTAGTTGAGAGGGTTGGAGATGGTATTTTCAGATTTATTGCCTGTACCACTAGACGGTACACACAGGAAGTAGTGGAGTGCAAGGGACAGGCTCCATCTTAACCCAGAAGGGACAGTGGTGCTTAGTGCTGGTTTGGAAAGGTTCAGTTCATAACCTTAAGCTGAAATCATAGAAGCATACAATCATAGGACTTGCAAGGCAACCAAACTACAAGGCCATTATTGCCTTGTTAGTAATATCATTAGGCCTTGCCTCCCTTTTCAAGGAGAGTTAGGCCAGTCATACCATGGATGAATGTATAAATACCCATCCTTCAGCTGCTTTTTAAAGGCAGACAGTATATCATACCTCTTAACTTGGAGAGGAAGTTTGTTCCACAGAAAGGATAGGCACTGCTTGACAAATCTATCCTCTTTGTCTTATTTGTTGGAGTAGATTTAGATCACTGGCTCTAGTGTTAGTAGGGCTGTTTGATTTTTGGAGATATAATAGTTCTTGGACTTCTGGATCCCTTGTAGCCCTGTAAGCAAGACACACCCCTAAGGATTCCATTGACATTGAATATAAAGGTAAAGCCTCCTGTTTCTCTAGGTAGCTCAGGTCTTTTAAGCCCATGATCTTTTTAGTTGAAAATCTCTGGGGTCTTTCCAATTGCCAGATATGCTTAGTAACATACATCCCAAAAGGGGCATTTGGAATCAGTGATGGATCTAATCAGTGTAGAGTACAAGGAGAAATTGATGTCTTTGTACCTATGGCAGATACCATTTGCTATAAGCTGTGCATAGTAAAATGATTTCCTAACCTCCATTGCAACATGGTGATCAAACATGAGGAATCTATCCACCCAAATACCCAGGTCTCTCACTAGCTTTAAATTTTGAAGTGGTATGTTATCTCTGCTATATGCTGGTTCTAGGGGGATGCTTACTGAATTCTACAATGTTGCACTTTTTACCACTGAGTTTGAGTCCATTTTTATGTACCCTTTACTGACAAGTGTAAGACCCTGTTTGAGTGCATGTATATCGGAGGGAGACTTGACAGTGATTTCTGTTTTACAGTCATCTAAAAACTTTGATAACCAGACATCCTTAAAAGGATATAAAGAGTTTTGAAAAGTAGGTACCAAATAGCAGACGTCCCAGCACTTATCTTTGAGGAACTCCACGGGTTACCTTCAGATCTCAGTGGATGTGTACCCCCTGCTCTTACTAAAGGTGTCCTGTCCCTAAGCCAGTTGGCTGTCCACCTAACCATATACTTGTCAGTTTGGAGGTCCTTCAGCTAATTTGTTATATTTCTGTGTGCTCAAGGTACACTGTATGAACAGCGTGCATGCAGTCTACACCCTGAGTAACCGTCTCATAGAAGTTGACTATACCCTTTAGATAAGATCTACCCTGGTGGTTGAGTCTGATAAGATTTTTGATATCGTAGTTAATTAGGTCAGTTATTATACATTCCATTTTGCCATTTTAAGCCTAACCATTTTCACTTTTTGAGCAAAATCAACCTATGCAATTTGGTTAGAAATTGGCCTTATCTGTCCCATGGTTGATAATTATATATTCCTCCTAATAAAAATAACTGGGAGCATACCATATATAATTTGAGTGGACTTGTGCATGAGATAAAGCATTTAGAAGTTGCCTTTGTCCTTTAGTAGTGCAGGGAGCAGTCCTAGGGTAAATTTTCTGTTTCCCATCCATAGCTCCAAATTGTACTTGATTGTGGACAGGACTGAACTTTGCTTTAGATGAATGGGGAGTCTCTTCCAAGAGCGGCTGTCTCCAATGTGAGATGTAACTGTCCCCAAACCATTTTGTTTATGTTGTAGAAGAGGTTTAGATCCCTAAACCGTGTATTTTTAATGCCATTTGATTTGCTGATGGTACAGTACCTCCATCAGTATTGGGTCAGAGAATGCCTTACATGCCAGACACAGGTCACCTCTTAGCAGTCTGTAGGATGCTGAATATAGTGATAGGGCTTTGAGTCAGTCCATGTAGGACATGTTGTTTAGGCCTTGTATCTTTCTAGTAAGGTATCTATGTGGGCGTTACAGTTGTTGCATGTGTCGGGACAGATACATGCCAAAAGGGCATTATATTCAATGATTGACCTAATGAGGGCTGAATAAAGGAGGGCAATGACATCCTTAGATGTAGACATAATTCCTTTGTTTATAAGCTGTGCAGTATAGAAGGTCTTACTTACAACAATGGATACATGTTAGTCAAATTTAGGTCACTGCCCATATAAGTTCCCAAACTACTTCTTCAACTCTTAGGTGCACATTGTTAATGCGGTAGTTCCCAAGGATATATGACTTCCCAAAGGATACAGTAATGCATAGAAGGTCTTACAACAATGGATACATGTTGCTCAAATTTAGGTCATTGCCCATATAAGTTCCCAAACAACTTCTTCAACTCTTAGGTGCACATTGTTAATGCAGTAGTTCCCAAGGATAGATGACTTCCCAAAGGATACAATAATGCGTATTTTGACACCAGTTCTTTATCTGAGACAAACCTTTCTGCAGGATGACTAAGTCATCCTAATAATCTAGTAATCTAAGATTTTTACACATATATTGCGTTGATGTTAAGGCCCCTATTTAATCATTGTGTAATTTATAGGTAGTTCATCAAGAATATTAAGGAATTTCATATGGTTTTCTGGAGGCACAGAGGGTGTCCAGTAGCACACTATGATCGGATATTTAACCTACAGTGTGATTTGAATCTCTTTAAGCTGAACTTGTGGGCCATTAGATACCTGTCTTGAGGTAATGTGGTCATTTATAAATATGTCTATACCACCACAGTTTCCATCAAGTCTAAACTAAAGGTATGTACAAAACCCAGGTACTGAGAGAGTGTTCTATGTGCACTTAAACCAGGCCTCTGTAACAACACGTACATAGATGTGCTTCAAATGCAGGATAGCCTCAAGGTTCTAAATTTTATTGTTTGGGCTTCTAGCATTAAAGAGGACCACCTTGATATGGTCCAGTGGTTGGCTTGTTTGGGAATTTAGTTTGGAATTTCCATTAGTCGGACCCTGCCAAAAAGGCACTATAAGAGTAGCCAAAGCTTTCACCAGTATATGGAATGAGCGGTGCAAACTGCCCTTGGTGAGTCAAGTACTGTTGTCAAGCATCTCATCCCTTGCTAACATGTTTTGGATCCCCCTGGAATGGCAGCAGGTGTTTAACCAATTATTAAAGCCAATCATATTTTCTTTACATTTTGGCATCATTCTTGGTGACTAGGTTCTTTCCTGAATTTATGATATGCATGGAGCGCTCTGTCAGGTCTCTCTGCATATCCTCCTGGGTTTTGCACACCAAGTCATTTACCCCAACAGGGACCACCATCATGTCATAATCATATCTGTCTGGTTTAACAGTCATCAGTGCCCTTGTAATATTAGCAGTCTTAGCTCTGAGAGACACCTTTCAGGCACTTTGCTTTTTTTCTAGCCATGTTAGTGTGGAATCAGTATGCCTAACTGTGGAGTCACCAGTCACTAAATATTTGTGTTTGTAGATTGATTCAGTGAAATAGGCTTGGGACATACTGTTTGCTTGTGACTTCCAGCTATGTTATTTCTAAGTGGTGTGCATATATGAAGAGTATGATATAGGTAAATGGTGCTGACAGGATATTTGGTTGTGAGAGTGTGGTTTCAAATTTGGCAAGGTACTTGCATCTCTCTACAATTAGACATTTATGAGTTAAGTAAGTGATCATTTAGGAAATGTTTTACTTTGCCTCTGTATACCACTTGCTGTGAGGCTGGCAATAGATGGAAGACTAGCTGGTTGACCTTCCATTTCAGACCAAGGGGTGTAAGAGATGTTAAGGAACAATAAGATGAAAGGTGGAGAGGAAGGTGACAAAAGCAACATACAGAGGCAATAGAAAGAAGGCAAAAAAGAGATAAAGAACATAGCAGCAGAACAATCTTTATGACTGGGACATGGTTGTATAATATGCTACAATGTTAGGAGTCTCATTTGGAAGATGGTGGCACAGCAAACAGTATTGTAGGAGATAGATGTGGATATTGTTGGTATCACAGAGACCATAGGCCAATGTCAAGAAGGGTTAAGACATGGCAGTGCTTGGGAATAGATTGTTCAGAAATCAGAGAGGGGGGAGATCATGGTGGAGTGGTAATCACAATAAAGAAGGGTATTAGATTTGAGGTCAAAAAGAAGGAGAAGGAACACCAGACCAGGAATGGGGCAAGAGTACAGACAGGGTTACAAGGTAGGTTAAATGCCTTGGCAATTATGAAAGAGGGTGGAAAGAAGAGTTGGTAGATTGATGCAGTTTATTATCCAGCAAAGAAAATAAGAAAGGTGGATGAGAGAATGGAAGAGAAAGTAAAGTAGTATGATAGAAGGAATAGAATAACATTCATGGAAAATCAGAATCTGCTAGGAGCAGCCTGGGAGCTGCTGAGTCTAGGCTACAGAGGGAACAGGCTTGGATTGAGTTCCTGGACCATGAGAGCTTCAGCAAAGACAGTGGTGTCCGATTTTTAAAGAATGGATTATGCTATGCTATGCTTGGGGAGGTTATCAATGATAAGTTAAGAGACAGAACAAACTGAGTTTGTAAGCAAGCTATGGGAATGGGCCAGGGATGGATTACTTAGGGCTGTAGACAGATGGATTACTTAGGGCTGTGGACAGATGTGTGAAGAAGAGGCACAAAAGGCAAAATGCAAGGATAATGTTGCTACATAAGAACATGAGGCTAGCAAATGGGGTAAAAGATATAATCCACAAGAGGTGGCAAGGTATTGGTGGCAAAGTGGAGAAGACAAAATACAAGGAGGTTAATAAAAAGACAAAGATGTTAGGGGCAACAGAGGTTAAACCTGAAACAGAGATAGCAGAAAGGGTCAAGAGGAGAAGCAAAGGTATTCTAGGAAAGTAGCAGAAAGAATGAAGGGAGGGGCAGAACTGACTAAGTTAAGTGAAAATGAGAGAGCACAGAAGACTGGAAAAAAGCAGATGTACTTCAAGGGTAAACAAGGGAATCTGCCATACTGGGATGGAGGCAAAACAGAACAGAAAGGGAAGTGGATAGATAATGGAATGGAGATAGTGGAATTTCAAAAGGAGCTGGCATTTCTTAAGGAGGATGAACCAGAAGGGCCAGACAGACTGCCCAGAGTCCTCTGAAATCTACCAGCATGTTGGCAAATCCCCCCTCAATAAAGAACTTCAACAAATCACTGGATAGTGCAGAAGTGTGAAAGGAATGCTAAACATCTGTTCATCATTATGATCACTGCTGCAGTAGCTTAATCTATATGGGTTATATCTTGAATAGGATACAGTAGCTTAATCTATATGGGTTATATCTTGAATAGGATACAACAGCCAATCAGCTTCCAAATCTTCAGGGGGTACCTTCCACACACCTAGACCATTAATCAGGTCGAGTTGAGCTGACTAAAAGTCAGGTTTTGGCACCAAGCCATTCAGACCTTTCCTGCCACCAAACAGAGTGCTTATCTGCTGGCTTTTGAGGATCAGTGATCAGCTAACACTATTCTGTTGCTGGACAGATAAGTTCCCTTCAAGGAAAAATACTTCATCTTTACTGTTTACTGTAAAAGACCTACTATTGTGCTTGGAAAATGTGTTTTTGTTGACTGTTTCTTGACTTTTTTGTACTTTTAAATGGGAACACACTTTTTACTTTTGTGGCAAGAAGTTGTTTAAAACTACTTTTTCTGTAGCAAAACCATTGTTATTTTTCTGTTTGGTGCTGGGTAAGCATTTAAAGTGCTTTTACTATGGTTTTTATCTAGGAAAAAGTTGCTTTTTTTCTACTTACCTGTTTTACTGGCTATTGCTGCTTAGCTGCCTTGGGAATCATGCATCATTTTCGGCTTGACCTTGGAGCAACATACCTGTACCTTGGTTGAACCTTCTTCCAGACAGAAAAAGAAAAAAACTGTTAAGCAGCAATTGCCACTACAGTAGGCTTCTGACGCACGTGTCTGACTCTGCTGTGGACAAAACCGGTACCTCAGACCACTCATCTTTTTCTTCAGGTCCATCTAGTGTAATGTCAACCACCACCATGGACCAAAGGTTAGATATGTCCTCTGTGGCTATTGGAGTCTCCTTAGTTGTCAAGGGGGAGCCACTCTTGTTGGCCTTGGGAAAAGGGGCAGGGAGATTGTCTCTGCTTTGCCAGAATATTGTGGTCATCCCGTGGAGAAGGTATTACTGACTATTCTGGGTCTGTTTCTTCAGAAATTGCTGTCAAAAAGGAACAGAAAACTAAACATTTGTCTTCTCCTTTATCAGTTACTCTAAACAGGAGTAATTTATTAGGCTTAGCTTAGGGTCTAGTGCAGGCTCCTGACCATTCTTATGAAGGTGTTTCTGGGAAGAAAAAAGGGATTCCCTCTTTCCCTGAAAACTTGCAAGAGTTTGAACAGATAGGGGAATGTGAAGGGACAGATTCAGTTATTTCTCCACTAGGTAACTCCGATACTGATTAGAGTGTAGTATCTGACTCTCCCAGTGAGGGATTGTCTTTGAGACTATTAACTGGAAGAATCATTTCTTTCTCAGTGGGAAAACAATGAGGTTTATCAATCCCTTAGAAAATCTCATGATTTATTCCATCTGGACTTTCCACAACCTTCACCTCTCCCTCCAGTTTTGTCTGCCTTAGAGGAAGTTTTTGTCACAGCCTGCAATTTCCCTGACAGTCAGCCTGCTGTTCATAAAAAAAGCAGATAGATTATAGAAAGTTCCTCATTCTTTTCAGTTTTTTGTACACCAATTCAAGACCTGATCAGTAGCTGTTGCTTTAGTGAATCCTTTTGTTAGTAAATGGTTTATTAATTCTAACCCCACTCCTTCTGACAAGGATGGGAGATCTTTAGATACGTTTTGGGGAAAAGTGTATGCATCTACAACTTTAACCTTTAGAATTCTCAATTTTCAGGCTCATACATTAAAGTTTATCCTTGCTATTTGTGAAAGTATGATAAACATTTTGGCATCCGTTTCCTCTTGCAAGGAGAACTTAGCCTTGTGTAACTTGGTTTCTTCTGTTTATGAAGTCACTACTCATTGTTTGAAATATATCTGTGACTGAGTGGATACTCCTTTCAGGGCTGATGCCACTGGAACTATTTTGAGGAGGTTTGTTGGGCTGCATTCTCAGAACCTCCCTGAGGATGCCAAAAATGAAATTTTGAATTCTCCCATGGACAGAGATCTAGTTTTTTGACCTCCGGGTGCAGAAGTCATCAAAAGTGTGATGAGGGGAAAGCTGATTCTGGGAACTTCTCCAGATATTTTATCCCTCCCTCTCCAAGGGGTTTTGTGCTCCCTTGTTTATCTTTAACAAAAGGCAAGATAAACAGTTACAGCAGAATACTGATAATTAAATATTTGAAAAGCAGTGGTAAGGAGGTTTCAAAGAGAAAACAGGAACCTCCTAGAACAAAGAACAGTAATAAGTCATAGTGAACATATTAGGGACCTTGTGCCACCCCCCCACACACACACACAGACACACATACCATGGCAGTGCTGTAAACCACCCAAAAAAGTCTGAATCTCCATTTCTGTCTTTGATAGCAGATTGCTTCAGACAAATATGTCCTGAATGTGATCCAGCTAGGCTATAGATGGCAGTGGAGACTCTCCATCCTTTTCAGAAGATTCCTCCTCATCTGCCAGACCAAACTATTTTCTTTCCTGCTGTCGTATAGCACATGCTTTCTCAGGGCATAATAGAAACTGTTGCTTCTCCTCTTTCAGAAAAAGGATTTTATTCAAGAATGTTTCTGGTGTCATAGAAAGAAGATTCTTCTGCACCAGTTTTGGATCTTTCCTTCCTTAATCCATTTGTGATAGTACTCAAGTTTAAAATGGTTTCACTTCACAACCCAGTTACCCCTTCTTCCTCATTTGAGTAGTGACCTTAGATTTAAAAGATACATATCATCACATTCCTATTTATCCAGATATCAGGCATTTCTTAAGTTTATGTATGTCTGGATCGCATTGTCAGTTCTCTGTTTTACCCTTTGGGCTATCCCATGCTCTAAGAGTATTCACTAAGTGTCTTTCTCCAGTGATAGTCCAGTATCCACATTTTTCCTTATTTGGGTGACTTGTATATCTTCACAAAATCTTTGTAAAGTGTCAGAAATCTCTCTGTTGGAAAAGGGATCTCTTACACAGGCAGGATTCCAAGAGAGCATTCAGAAGTCTTCTCTGATGACTCCTTACAGGATTGTTTTTCTGAGATGCCTGCTGTACAACTAAGAGCAAAGAGCTTCTTCCAGAGGAAAAAAAATAGAACTACACTTAGATCTATTTATAGGGTCTTCCACTCAGACTTCCATTTCATCAAGGGAATTCCTTAGGATTCTGAATCTCATGGCATCCACGATTCTCATGATACCTCTTGTAAGACTCCGCATGAAAAAGATACAATGGTATTTAAAATTGCTATGGTCCCAGCATCTACACCCATTGACTTTTTAAATTACAGACTTAGAATTTGAAAAATGGTAGCTCACGTGTTGGAGACATCTTTCTCAGAATCCAGGTCTCTCAGTCTTCCCTCCTGCTCCAACACAATCAGTTACAGTAGACTCCTCAGACTGCTTTGGGGAAAGTATCGATGACCATAAAAGTGCAGGGTCTTTGAAACAAAAACGAAAGACCAAAACACAAATTTATATTTAATTTATTTATTTAGCATTTCTTTACTGGGATAGACTAAATGGGATAACTAGTAATCCCCTTTTTAATGGAGGCATGGGAGAAAGGCTCCAAAGAAAAAGATACAGTACAATACATTACATTTCAATGTAATGCAGTATAATAGTACATGATTACAATAAGATAAGCGTGTAGTCTTAATACATCATGTTAACTGTTCATCAGATATTTATGCAGAAAAAACATACCATAGTACAGTCATAGCATGAAAAAACAATGTGGAGGTTTTTCAGTAGGTATGGAATATGACCACACCTTTCTGTAATTAGTGCTTAGAGTACTAGTGAGTATGGTGATAAAACAGTGAGCAGAAATGTTACAGGTTTTGACTATTTATTTACATGCTATACACTTTGAAGATCGTTTGAGTAAGAGAGGTTATAATTTAGCTTATTTAGTATATAAGAGAGGAGAGAAGAGTACAGGTAGATATGGGTAGATACTAAAAATGTTTTAGATTCTGCAGTATTAAATATCAAAAGGAGATATTAAAATGAGATGATGATGATGTTAGTCAGGTGTATGGCATAAGCATTGCCATGATTGAGTTAGATGGTCTTTTAGTTTTCATTTGGATTGGGGTAGTTCTTCTGTTTGTTTAGATAAAGTGGAATAGAGCTCCACAATTTTGCAACATAGAGTATAAGGATTTACCTGCTGAATTGTTAGCTGTGGTTGTAAAAAAAAAACAGATTTTGATCTGAGGAGCAAAGATCCCTGGTTGGTTGGTAGTTGTGTAAGGTGTTTCTAAGGGATAAGCAGTTCCCAGGATGGTAGATTAGTGAGTGAGTGATCTGAGAATAAATAAGTTGGTTTGGAAGCTCAAGCCATTTTAGTTCCATCAGTGCTGTACAGTGATGTGAATAAGTTGTCCGACTTGTTGTAAATCTGGCAGTTTTGTTATAGCATGAGTCCAGTTTAGATCTGAGAGTTGATTTAAGATTTATGAGAATAGAAGATGCATACAGGACAGGAGTGAGGGCAGTAGAGTAGGTACATGCTATTGTTTTTCTTTTATGGTTTGTTAGGTAGAGTTTGGTCCTGTAAAGAGCGCCAACATTTTTGATGTGTTCTTTTTGTGACTTAGGCAGTGTGTACATCAAACTTCATATTGTCATCAATGATTTTTGTTTGTGATATGAGCTGTATTGTGGTATTGTTTCTAGCAGTAATAGTAAATCTGAGATCCCCGAGACCTCTAAAAGTGTTCACAGACAACACCACAATGATATGGTACATAAGCAAGCAAAAGGGCAGCAGATCTTACCCCCTGTACAGACTTAGCCATGTTAGCATGGGATATAGCTTTACAGCACACTTTCACTCTACAGGCATCCTACATCCTGTCAGAACAAAAGTGCATGGCAGACAAGTTGAGTATGACCAGAACAGACTCTCGTGAATGGAAACTAAATCTGGGGGTCTTCCAAGATTTGTTCCATATGTGGGGAACACCTCAAGCAGATCTTTTTGCCACTTCTCTAAACAATCATTTGGCAAAATAATGCAATAAGGCCTGAAAAGAGATCATCATCATCAATTCCAAGACGCATCCTATTAATGGACCTACACTGAGTATGGAAATTCTTAGTTCATGTTTGGCAGGTTGATTAGTTTTACTTCCAGTTTTAACTCAACAGACGTATCCCAGGTAACCCAAGCTGGGAAACTGGACACTGGCCAGCCTGTAGCTCATTTATCCAGGGGTGCTGGGCTTTATGGCAGGCACACATACATCTTCCCACTATTAGCATCAGTCATTGGAGCAGGCCTGGTCCTCAACCCACTCCTCACTGTCAAATACCCATGCCCATTTTGGCGACATTAGTCTACACTACCAGATCACCTAGAGCCATATTTTTATACTGTCAAGTAGCTAGCCTTACTATGGTGCCAGTCTGTGATCTGTGTTCTCCTGTTTTGAGGATATTGTGCACCACAGTAGATGCCCAAAGCCATTGGTCTGTACAACTCTTCCCACTATAGGACACTATCTAGAGACTGTGCTGCTGGCCATAACTGTATTATTAGGTGAGTTTGAGATAAAAACACACAGCATGCTTTTCAGAGGTGGGAGGAACCCCACAGAGACACGTGGAGAACATGCAAACCCCAAACAGGCATTGGTCAGAATTCAGGATTGAACCTTGTACTTGGGAGGTGAAATCCTTAACCATTATGCCAACTGGTCCCTTTTCCTAGGACAGGAATGTTCATGTATACTTTTCTACCCTTTCTGCTCATTACAAGGGTACTTCTGTAGAGTCAGAACAACTACCCAAACATCATTGTCATGACTCCCTTCTTTCCCAGGCATCAGTGTTTCTCCCTTCTTCTGGAAATGGCCAGGAGAAATTACTTCAAGCTTGTTCAAAGACTCTATTTACTCACACAAGATCATGGGCATTGTGATGCCCGTGCCCTGGTCCAGCAATCAAGGAGCCTCAATCCTAACCTCTAACACCAGAGAGGGCATCTCATATAAGAGGAAAGGATAACAAATACACACAGTAAAGTGCAATTGCCCTTATGAGCACATAGAGATCACAGTCAGTCTGGGGCTGGTTGCTCCCTTGCTCTCCAGGTCCCCAATAAGACAATGGCACAGCTGTAAGGTCCAGATCTCAGCCTAGCTGGCAAGCTAACCTCCAGTACGCTGTCTGTCCAACCAGTGTTTCGTGTCCCTGCCCAAGTAGCTGACACACACAAGCACACACTTTGAGATAAATATTTATACAACTTTACAGACACTCCTGGATAAGGCTGACACGGATTCTCCAGCTGTGCCCCTATACCCAGACTATACGGTAGTAATTCCTGCCACCAGCTAATAATTATCAGCTATCCAAAGGCCCTCAAAAGGGTGTCCAATTATTACTGTGCAATATTATTATCCAATAGTAAGTGTGACTAAACAGTCTTAAGACTTATTAGAGTGGCTTTGTACAATAAACTCTATAAATATGCAATGTACTCTAGAGCTTAACTTATCTCTACACAAACCAGCCACAGTTAAAAGGTTTTAAAAATATTTAATAATAAATACTAAAAAACAAGACAATACTACTACACCACAATGCCATTCAAGAGTTCAGAGATCACACAGAAACTTAAAATAATTCAGTAGCACAGTTCTGACATAACAGAAAAACACTAATCTAATATTTTCTAATTCCTAGCTATTGCTACAAGAAAACATACTTCTAAAGTAACTTACTTACATAGAGCATAAGGCAGTGTTAATTTGGATAGTCAGACAAAAATGCTTACAGTCTCTCTCTGAGCAATAGTTTTTAAAATCACTAGCAAACATTTCTGTTGGGCCCTCCTAGATTACATAATTTTTGACAGCCTGGGGTTCCCAGGCCAACAGGCTGCATTATTTAGCAAGCTAACACCTGCTCGGAAGCTACAACAATAAAATACATTTCACATGTACACCCTAGTAATTATTCCTTAAGTTAAAACAATAGAAAGAATGTGCTAGTCCAGACAGACTGACTCCAAGCTCTAGAGATCAAAAGATAGATTTGAAATAATTTTAACTTCAAAAGAAATGTTTGAAATGCATGCCTTAGTTTTCCTTTCAGCAGATGGCAATGGTGCTACAATCTTGAAGTTCAACATTTTACAGTTTTTTCTTTCATTTAAGAAACAAGCCTGTATTTTACATTTATATTTACAAATGCCAGAATTATGTATCAAATTCTATTTGGCTAGGCTGGCCGCCTTCACCCATCTCTACTAGTCTTCACAGGCATATTTAGTACATCCCAATCCCCAAACAACTGTAGTTGACTGCCTAGATAATCTGTTTTTAATACCTTTTAGGCACCTCTTTTCTTAGGATGTGCAGCAGGTATTAAGAGAGGCAAGAAAGCCTTCTACTAGAAACTTGTACATTAGCAAATGGAATAGGTTTTCTAATTGGTGCCAACAAAAGAACCAGCACCCATTCAGGGCTAGTCTTTCTTTAGTTTTAGAGTATTTGTGCAAGTTATGATCCAATGGCCTGTCTTACTCCTCTTGCAAGTTCATTTTTAGCCATTTCAGCATGTCCTCCCATGGTTCCCTTGTTTCAATATATTCTCATGTCAAAATGTTTTTAAAAGGGGTCTTGCATAAGAGACCACCAAGAAAACTGTTGGCTGCTCCATGGACTGTTATTTTTTTGTTAAAGAAGCTAACATTTGCTCCATTTGAACCAGCTAATTTGGATGACTTGAGGTTCTTAACATGGAAAATAGTTTTACTGATTGCTTTGACCTCTGCAAGAGAAGTATCTGAGTTGCAAGCTCTTATGGTTGGTCAACCTTATCTCATTTTCCATAGAGACAGGGTTTTTTTGAGAACTAATCCTTCTTTTATGCCTAAAGTTGTATCTGAGTTTACCTTAAGCTATGCTGTCCATCTCTTTGTGTTGTTCCCTGAACCCAAAGAAGAAGAAAGGATACTTCACACTTGGGTATCCACAGACAACTCAGGTACTATCTTGGCAGAACAGAATTTTTCAGAATTTCTGATTAGTTGCCTATTTCTCGTGAAGGTAATAAAAAGGGATCAACCTGTGCCAAAGCAAACTAATCCCAAATCATTGTCCCAGGCTATTACCTTTTGTTATTTCCACCACAGCAGTACTATTCCAAGCAGGGTCAAGGCACACTCTACCAGGGCTTTGGCTTAGTCTGTAGATTTTTGGAAAGGGATGGAATCTGGAAGTATTTTAGAACCAGCAACTTGGTCCTCTGTACCTACTTTTACATAGCGCTACAAGCTAGCTTCTTTCTACAAGTCTAGGTCAGGTTTTGCTAGGACATACTCCAGGGGCTTCTGGACCCTTCCCCTTCAACCGCTCAGTTGTTCTAAGCTATGGTAATCTCTCTATATAGCTTACACTACTACAGCAGTGATTAATATGATGAACATATTACAGATGACTAAGTAAGCTTACTGTAACAGTAGATATTTGAATGATCACTGCTACAGTAGCCACTCTTTGTATTTTGGTGTTTTTTTTATGCCAGGGTGTGGACTTTTTATTGTTCGTAGCAATGTCCTCTCAGGGCTTAGCCATCCTGTCTCAATTTGCTTGATAGCTGTGAAGGGCTTGGCACCCAAACCTGTCTTTTAGTCAACTCAACTCAAGTTGTCTAATGGTTTTAGCACATGGAAGGTGCCCTGAAGCTTTGGAAGCTCTCTGGCTGTTATGTTCTTGGAAGAATGTAACCCATATAGCTTAGGCTACTGCAGCAGTGATCATTCAAACATCTACTGTTATGGTAAGCATATTTACAGAACTGTATTTTCCTTATATACCTCCAGTTTCCCAAGTAAATATCCAAGGACACATTTTAGCTCTTGTGAGATCATAGCTCAATGGTTGTTACTTTTTGATAAAGTTTGAAAAGTGGATATGTTTGTTTTACTTTGACTTCCTCTTCTAATGATGGAGGTGTGTGTATAACCAGGCTGGGTGGTAATCATGGTATTGTTTGATTAAGTTTTGATTGTTCTGGAGTCTTAACAGGGGCTTTTCCTAATTGTTCCCAGTCTGGTTTAGGAATGTTATATCCCTGGATTACAGCTGTCCACCATATACTTTTCATGCCATCTTAGTCTTTTTTTTCTTCCCTGTCTTTTATGGAGTCAATGTAGCATCATGTTTACCCAGTATTATGGTGTCTTGTAGAGATGATTTTATGGCTTTAAATTCTGCATCCTTGTATGTGCAATTTCTTTTTCTAGATTTTCTTTTTGTTCTTCCTCTTCCTCTTACTGTTTTTCAAAACCTTTAATTTCATGCTGAAAATCCTTAATTCAAAAACATTTTTTCATGAGATATAAGTTTTTATTTTGTTTTTCAGTACATTGAATCTACTTTCACTTTCCTTAATCTGTCAGACTCTGGATTACAATCCTGTAATTTAATATGTCTCTGAGCCATCCATAGCAATGCCTCATACTGGGAGGTGGCACATTGTATGAGTTGTTGTAATAACCTTCAAAAGAGTGTATTTATAAAATTATTTTCTTTTTTGGAATGTATCCTATCATTGAGATAACTACAAATAAAAGTGAAAAACACAAAGGCTCTCCCTCTGGCATCTTGTGTTAGGATGATTTTCCAGTCTTTGAATGCATGGCATTTTTGGTAAGCCATTCATTTATTTACACCTGACACAAGGTATAATATAAGTCTGTGCCATATGACCTTGCAATCTAAAGAATGGCTTCTCTCCATAATTTTGATCTGCCTGGTCTAGGGCTAGATTGGAGAGGGTCTAAGTGGGTTGGAACAAACTCTCCATTATTTGGACTAATCATAAATTTGAATGGGAGTTTGAATCTTGATGTTGGTTTTAAAAAGTATAAAGTTCTAGTCTCCCTCTGTCAATTCCTCCTTTTGGCAATCACTTAATATTTTAGCTAGTCTCTTATCAGTAAACAAGACAATTTTGTTTTTTGACACTTCATTTCTTATGGTCACTTAATAGGTTCTATGAGAGTCTTGTTTTCTTTATAATTTAAGTGTTTTATTTTTTTCTAACAACTCTGATTCTTTAAATACTAATATTACATAATTAGAGTAAAATGTACTACAACAAACATAATTGGGTTACTTATTAAGAGTGGTGACCTTACCTGTCTAGCTTTTAACAAGACAATTTAGTTTAACTGGTGTCAATTTTTTGTAACTTAAGCCTAATTAAATGACATTTAACTATGATGCATTTTAAAACTTATAGGTAATCCGACTGCAGAAAAAACATACTTGACATCCTAGCTGCTTTTAGCAGACAGGACAGGAGCAAATTTAAACTGTTGTTACCTGACAGTGTTTCAGATTCAGCCCTCAGCAAAATATTATGATGGTGGGGCTACACCAAAAAGCTAATGTCTGGCTTAGGTCCCTA